>NC_088413.1:14302529-14325029 GCF_034236695.1 Oncorhynchus nerka | reverse complement strand
ACACACACACACACACACACACACACATAGGGTTCTAACCCAGCCACCTGTGAGATGACAGTGCTAATATTACCCCTCCTGCAACACACCATCAAAGACAAGCATACACACGGCTTTACCCAGGGGGCCGTGGGAGGAGATAAACACTGCCAACATCAGCCCCTCCCCGACACACAAACATGTTTCTTTTCCATGTGAGTCAGTCCGATAAGCCCGGTGCTGTTTGATAGACCGTCTGGTTCCGTAGAAATCTTTAAAGACCGGTTTTATTTCAAGGGTCAAGTGGGACAACATATGTAAAAAGACACAGCAATATGAATAACGGGTAGGTGGTCGACACACCTTTCTGTTTCCCTGCATATCCTCCCTTTCCTGCCTCTTTCTCCTCGGACACAGCAATATGAATAACGGGTAGGTGGTCGACACACCTTTCTGTTTCCCTGCCAATCCTCCCTTTCCTGCCTCTTTCTCCTCGGACACAGCAATATGAATAACGGGTAGGTGGTCGACACACCTTTCTGTTTCCCTGCCAATCCTCCCTTTCCTGCCTCTTTCTCCTCAGTCTTTCACATCCTCTCCTTCTCTCTCACAAATATCTCTGCATTTCGTTCCCTTCTCTTTCTTGCTCTTTGCTTCTTCAGTCTACATCCACTCTTTCTCCTATTATCCTGTTTTCCTTAATATAAACCTCAGTCCCTCTCCTCTCCATCAGTCTCTTTCTCGTTCAGTCCCTCTCTCCTCCCTCAGTCCCTCTCTCCTCTCCCTCAGTCCCTCTCCTCTCCCTCAGTCCCTTTCTCGTTCAGTCCCTCTCTCCTCTCCCTCAGTCCCTCTCCTCTCCCTCAGTCTCTTTCTCGTTCAGTCCCTCTCTCCTCTCTCCTCCTCCTCAGTCTCTTTCTCGTTCAGTCCCTCTCTCCTCGCTCCTCCTCCTCAGTCTCTTTCTCGTTCAGTCCCTCTCTCCTCTCCCTCAGTCCCTCTCCTCTCCATCAGTCTCTTTCTCGTTCAGTCCCTCTCTCCTCCCTCAGTCCCTCTCTCCTCTCCCTCAGTCCCTCTCCTCTCCCTCAGTCTCTTTCTCGTTCAGTCCCTCTCTCCTCTCTGCTCCTCCTCAGTCTCTTTCTCGTTCAGTCCCTCTCTCCTCTCTCCTCAGTCTCTTTCTTGTTCAGTCCCTCTCTCCCCTCTCCTCTCCCTCAGTTCCTCTCTCCTCTCCCTCAGTCCCTCTCTCCTCTCCCTCAGTCCCTCTCTCCCTCAGTTCCTCTCTCCTCCTCCTCAGTCTCTTTCTCGTTCAGTCCCTCTCTCCTCTCCCTCAGTCCCTCTCCATCAGTCTCTTTCTCGTTCAGTCCCTCTCTCCTCTCCCTCAGTCCCTTTCTCCTCTCTCCTCCTCCTCAGTCTCTTTCTCGTTCAGTCCCTCTCTCCTCTCCCTCAGTCCCTCTCCATCAGTCTTTTATCGTTCAGTCCCTCTCTCCCCTCTCCTCTCCCTCAGTCCCTCTCTCCTCTCCCTCGGTCTCTTTCTCATACCTGACACCCTACCTGACACCCTAGACCCACTCCAATTAGCTTACCGCCCAAATAGGTCCACAGACGATGCAATCTCAACCACACTGCACACTGCCCTAACCCACCTGGACAAGAGGAATACCTATGTGAGAATGCTGTTCATCGACTACAGCTCGGCATTCAACACCATAGTACCCTCCAAGCTCGTCATCAAGCTAGAGACCCTGGGTCTCGACCCCGCCCTGTGCAACTGGGTACTGGACTTCCTGACGGGCCGCCCACAGGTGGTGAGGGTAGGCAACAACATCTCCTCCCCGCTGATCCTCAACA
This sequence comes from Oncorhynchus nerka, assembly GCF_034236695.1. NCBI lineage: Eukaryota > Metazoa > Chordata > Actinopteri > Salmoniformes > Salmonidae > Oncorhynchus > Oncorhynchus nerka. The sequence continues at coordinate 14,323,208 of NC_088413.1, read as the reverse complement.
CGGGGGCCCCACAAGGGTGCGTTCTGAGCCCTCTCCTGTACTCCCTGTTCACCCACGACTGCGTGGCCATGCACGCCTCCAACTCAATCATCAAGTTTGCGGACGACACAACAGTGGTAGGCTTGATTACCAACAACGACGAGACGGCCTACAGGGAGGAGGTGAGGGCCCTCGGAGTGTGGTGTCAGGAAAATAACCTCACACTCAACGTCAACAAAACTAAGGAGATGATTGTGGACTTCAGGAAACAGCAGAGGGAACACCCCTATCCACATCGATGGATCAGTAGTGGAGAGGGTAGCAAGTTTTAAGTTCCTCGGCATACACATCACAGACAAACTGAATTGGTCCACTCACACTGACAGCGTCGTGAAGAAGGCGCAGCAACGCCTCTTCAACCTCAGGAGGCTGAAGAAATTTGGCTTGTCACCAAAAGCACTCACAAACTTCTACAGATGCACAATCGAGAGCATCCTGGCGGGCTGTATCACCGCCTGGTACGGCAACTGCTCCGCCCTCAACCGTAAGGCTCTCCAGAGGGTAGTGAGGTCTGCACAACGCATCACCGGGGGCAAACTACCTGCCCTCCAGGACACCTACACCACCCGATGTTACAGGAAGGCCATAAAGATCATCAAGGACATCAACCACCCGAACCACTGCCTGTTCACCCCGCTATCATCCAGAAGGCGAGGTCAGTACAGGTGCATCAAAGCTGGGACCGAGAGACTGAAAAACAGCTTCTATCTCAAGGCCATCAGACTGTTAAACAGCAATCACTAACATTGAGTGGCTGCTGCCAACACACTGTCATTGACACTGACCCAACTCCAGCCACTTTAATAATGGGAATTGATGGGAAATGATGTAAATATATCACTAGCCACTTTAAACAATGCTACCTTATATAATGTTACTTACCCTACATTATTCATCTCATATGCATATGTATATACTGTACTCTAGATCATCGACTGCATTCTTATGTCACTAGCCACTTTAACTATGCCACTTTGTTTACTTTGTCTACATACTCATCTCATATGTATATACTGTACTCGATACCATCTACTGTATGCTGCTCTGTACCATCACTCATTCATATATCCTTATGTACATATTCCTTATCCCCTTACACTGTGTATAAGACAGTAGTTTTAGAATTGTTAGTTAGATTACTTGTTGGTTATCACTGCATTGTCGGAACTAGAAGCACAAGCATTTCGCTACACTCGCATTAACATCTGCTAACCATGTGTATGTGACAAATAAAATTTGATTTGATTTGATTTTGATTCAGTCCCTCTCTCCTCTCCCTCAGTCTCTTTCTCCCTCAGTTCCTCTCTCCTCCTCCTCAGTCTCTTTCTCGTTCAGTCCCTCTCTCCTCTCTTTCTCTTTCGGTCCCTCTCTCCTCCTCCTCTCTCTCAGTTTCTCTCCCGCTCTATCCTCGGGCGGCAGCCACAAAGGCCCCAATTTTAATAAATCGGCTTCTTTATTGGTGCTGAGTGCTGCTGGCATAGGGGGAAGAGGAGGAGTGGGTAACCGTAGGCATATCATGAACAAGAGAGGAGAGAGAGACAGAGACAGAGAGACAGAGAGAGAGAGAGAGAGAGAGAGAGAGAGAGAGAGAGAGAAATTGGTTACGGACTGGGAGTGTGTCTGTTTAAAGGGAGAGAGAGAGAGGGAGTGTGTCTGTTTAAAGGGAGAGAGAGAGAGAGAGTGAGAGAGAGAGAGAGGGAGTGTGTCTGTTTAAAGGGAGAGAGAGAGTGAGAGAGAGAGTGAGAGAGAGAGAGAGAGAGAGAGAGAGAGAGAGAGAGAGAGAGAGAGAGAGAGAGAGAGAGAGAGAGAGAGAGAGAGAGAGAGAGAGAGAGAGAGAGAGAGAGAGAGAGAGAGAGTGAGAGAGAGAGAGAGAGAGAGAGAGAGAGAGAGAGACAGAGACAGAGAGAGAGAGAGAGAGAGAGAGAGAGAGACAGAGAGAGAGAGAGACAGAGAGTGAGAGAGAGAGAGAGAGAGAGAGAGAGAGAGAGAGAGAGAGAGAGAGAGAGAGAGAGAGAGAGAGAGAGACTGTCTGTTTAAAGGGAAAGGGGGAGGGGGAAGCAGAGGGTGTACACACACCTCCATCTCTAATGACAGTAATTCACTGGTCATGAGCTAATGGGTTTATCCCCTCCTCTTAAAGGGCCAGCACCACGTTTAACTGCCGCTCGCCTCCTCTCCTCTCGATAACACACTGAAGCACACACTCCTTCTGAAGCACACACACACACACCGTTTAGCTAACACAAACACAAAGACTTCCACTCAGACAGTCACTTTGCATTCAACATAGTATTAGCATTTAGCAAGCTAACCAAACCTTAACCGCTAGCTACTAACTACACGGTAGCTCAACGGCAGAGCTCGACAACTGAGGTTGGTTTAGCGCCTTATCATTATCAAGCTGTGATGGATTGACACCCTATTGAGTAGCCAGCTGCTACGCTAACCACCAGGCTAGGTTAGCCAAACAAATAGCCCCAGCTAGCCGCTATCCTAGTAGTGGGAGAGGCACTCCCATCTGAGCTCAACTGTGACGGATGGGGATATGAAGTACGGATTCGTTAAGCCTAGCGTCGGCGCCCTAAATGACCAACCGATAGACTATCAGGGAGGGAGGAGAGGAAGAGGAGGGGGGAGAGAGGGAGAAGAAGAGGCTGCTGCTGCTTGTGGTGCAAAGACATCAATACCTTTCACCATTTTCCTATTGCCTATTACTGTAGCTAGTTACTGGGCCAACCGCTGCTCCTTCTAGGAGTTTAAAAAATAATCAAGGTTCTAGAATCATAATGTTTCCATGACGAACTGTCAGTTAGAGAGAGAGAGACGGATCCTCTCACCTTGGGCTCATTTTTAAAACTGGATTCCTGACTGAAAAATGTAAACTACTGTTTGGATCTACGTGCAGTTACAGTAGACAGAGGAGAGAGACAGACAGAGAGAGATGTGTGTTCACCAGCTAGCTCTCCTCTCTCCAAACAATAACCACAACCGTTGAGGCCTTGTGTTGAGAGCATCGTTGTCTGAGATGCTTGTCTTAGCGTTGCAAATGGGGCTTCCATTTCTCAATCCACCCTGTACAATGAACCATTATAGGAAAAAAAACAGAACCAAAATGGACACCAGTTTCACCAATTCCACATTGTACAAAGCTCAACCAGAAGACAAGATGGCTCCCATTCTGCACAGTAATCACCACTATTCACACTGTAAAAGTGTATCCAGAAAAACAACCAGAGCCATAATGGTGCTCCAATCCCACACAGTAAAAAGCTCTACACAAACTAAACCAGAGCCAAAATGGGTTTCTGCTCCAGTTTCACCAATTCCACATTACAAAGCCTGCAACAGATCCAAAATGGCATCCGTCCTACCTGTCCGTGGGGCTGCATGGCGCTGTAGGGCATGCTCTGGTTCAGCACCTTCTGCTTCATCAGCAGCATCCTCTTCTGCTCCTCGCTGAGGTGAGCCGTCTGGCCCGGGATTGGTCCCTGGGTCTGGCCTGGCCCCGCCCCCTGCACCCCTCCCTGTTGCATGTATGGGGGCATCATGGGGTTCTTGACCTGTGATCCCATGGGCGGGGTCATCCTCTGCCCCATGTGATCGACCCCCATCGTGCTGAAGTGACTCAGCGGCTTTGTGTTGTTGTAGGACAACATGGCTGCCGTTTGCTGTTGTTGTAGTTGTTGTTGTTGTTGTTTAGAGAGGGTGTTCTGTTGGGCGCCCATGTTGTTTGTCTGTTGTTGTTGTTGACTTATCATGCCCATGTGGTTGTGGGGGTTCTGAGGGAGGTAGTTGTTCATGGGAGTTTTGGGGCCGTTGCTCGAGGTCATCCCAGCCACCAGGGGGCCCTGTTGGCCAGGGTTGAAGGCTTGAGGTGGGTACATCATCGGGCTGTTGGGCTTGTCCTGCTGGTTGAAGGCTTGAGGTGGGTACATCATCGGGCTGTTTGGCTTGTCCTGCTGGTTGAAAGGAGCAGAGGCGTAGGGGCTGGTTGGAGCTCCGGCTGGGGACCAGTTAGCCTGCTGCTGTTGCTGCTGTTGTTTCTGCTGCTGCATTAGCTTAGCGCGCTGCTGTGCCGCCATCGCTTTCAGTTGCTCAGCAGGCGACAGTTCAGAGGTCACCGGCCCAGGCCCTTGGATTCCAGTGGGGACTCCAGGGCCATTGGATCCTGTACCCGCCTGGCCCACACCTTGGCCTGGGTTCATCATAAATCCATTCCCTGGTCTGGGGCCAGCCTGCGTCTGGGCCTGGGTGGGCGTCTGCGGCGACCGGGCCACACAGTTGGGGAGAGGGGAGCCTGAGGCCATGGCGACCTGTGGGGACTGCTGCAAAGGCTGCTGGGGCGGTGTTCCGTTGGCGGCGGTGGCAAACTGAGGGCCCGAAGACGACGGCCGGACCTGAGGGGAGGGAGGCCATTTCATTTGGTTATTTAGAAATCATAACATTACAGAAGACAGCTACATTTCATATACCAGAGTAACATGGACAACATACTGTAATCACAGGCAGTAGAGGCACTATCACATTTCAATCACATCGTATTCAGACAAGACCACAATCACATCACATCATATTCAGACAAGACCACAATCACATCATAATCACATCACATCATATTCAAACCAGACCATAATCCCTTTCTTTCTTCCACATCTATTCTGACGAACGTTATGGGTCCTATTTTTTCAGCATGAGGAAAGACTCCGACATACACAAAGACGCAGGTTCAAACGGGTGGTGGAATATGATGATTTCAGTGAGACTGCTTATAACAGCGCCACCTACGGGCCACTAGGTGACATTATGTTTGACCATGTTACTTCATGGCCTCTAGTTTCTGTGTGACGAATTTGAAAAGAAAAAGAAAAAAGAAAAATTCTATGCTTGAGTTATTTGACCATGTCCATTTTATTTTTAAGAATCTAAGAATCATTTGACAGCCAGTATTTAACCTCTTGGTGTTAGGGGGCAGTATTTTCATTTTTGGAAAAAAAACGTTCCCGATATTTTGTCAGGAAAAGATGGTAGAATATGAATATAATTGACAGCTTTGGGTAGAAAACACTCTCTAACATTTCCAAAACTGTAAAAATATTGTCTGTGAGTATAACAGAACTGATGTTGCAGGCGAAAGCCTGAGAAAAATCCAACCCGGAAGTGCCCCAGGTTTTGAAAGCGCTGCGTTCCAATGACTCCCTATATGGCTGTGAATGTACCATCAACGAGCTTATGCTTTCTACGTATTCCCCAAGGTGTCACAGCATTGTGACGTAGTTTTACACATTTCTGTTGAAGAATAGCCGTATGGGGGCACGTTGCGTAAGTGGTCACATGGTGGCTCCGAGAGAGATTCTCGAGTAAAATACAGAGGTAGCCATTACTCCAATCGGTCCTAGTGAAAAATGAATTGTCCCGACGGATATATTATCGAATAGATATTAGAAAAACACCTTGAGGATGGATTCTAAACAAAGTTTGCCATGTTTCTGTCGATATTCTGGAGCTAATTTGGAATATTTTTCGGCGTTGTGGTGACCGCAATTTCCGGCGATTTCTCAGCCAAACGTGAAAAACAAACGGAGCTATTTCGCCTACAAAAATAATATTTTGGGTAAATGTTTAATTTGGCTGTCTACCTGGGAGTCTCGTGAGTGAAAACATCCGAAGTTCATCAAAGGTAAACGATTTAATTTGATTGCTTTTCTGATTTCCGTGACAAGGTTGCCTGCTGCTAGCAAGGCATAATGCTATGCTAGGCTATGAGAGAGAGAGAGAGAGAGAGACAGAGAGAGAGACAGAGAGAGAGACAGAGAGAGAGACAGAGAGAGAGACAGAGAGAGAGACAGAGAGAGAGAGAGGAGAAAGAGAGAGAAACAGTGAGAGCGAGAGAGAGAGAGAGGAGAGAGAGAGAGAAAAGGTGAGAGGAGAGAGGAGAAAGAGAGAGAAAAGGTGAGAGAGAGAGAGAGAGAGGAGAGAGATGAGAGAGAGAGAGAGAGAGAAAAGGTGAGAGAGGAGAGAGAGAAAAGAGAGAGAGAGAGGAGAGAGGAGAAAGAGAGAGAGAAAAGGAGAGAGAGAGAGAGAGAGAGAGAGAGGAGAGAGAGAGAGAAAAGGTGAGAGATGAGAGAGAGGAGAAAGAGAGAGATGAGAGAGAGGAGAAAGAGAGAGAAAAGGTGAGAGATGAGAGAAACAGTGAGAGCGAGAGAGAGAGAGAGGAGAGAGATGAGAGAGAGGAGAGAGAGAGAGAAAAGGTGAGAGGAGAGAGGAGAAAGAGAGAGAAAAGGTGAGAGATGAGAGAGAGGAGAGAGAGAGAGAAAAGGTGAGAGAGGAGGAGAAAAAGAGAGAGAAAAGGTGAGAGAGAGGAGAAAGAGAGAGAGAGAGAGAAAAGGTGAGAGAGGAGGAGAAAAAGAGAGAGAAAAGGTGAGAGAGAGGAGAAAGAGAGAGAGAAAAGGTGAGAGCGAGAGAGAGGAGAGAGATGAGAGAGAGATGAGAGAGAGAAAAGGTGAAAGAGAGAGTACCGCTATAAAGAACAATAGGGTTTGCTGTGAACCCCTAATAAACCAAGCCAAAAGGTACCTGTGGGGAACCCATGGGGACTTGTGCCGCCCCCTGCGCTTGGTTCGTCTGTTGATGAGCCACTGTGGCCATGGGAGGCGGGTCCTGCGGTACCGGGGTCTGATTGGCCGGCCTGGTAAACTCTGCTTCCTTCTTCTCCTCAAAGTCTTCATTGAAGAGGTCCTGCATGTCGTCTTCCGGCACCGTATTGGCCAGCTCATCAATCAGCTCCTGCCACTCCTGGTCATTCAGGTTGATGTCCGAAAACAGCTTGTTCTGATTGGACAAGGACGTGTCCGACGACTCAATCCCTCCCCCGTCGTCGAGCGGCTCCTGTTTCAGGTCTTTGAGGAGTCCGAAGCCGTCGTCCAGGTCTAAGGAACCGTTGAGCTTGACGTTGGGGAGATCGCCGTTGAGCTTGACGTCAGCCGGGCGACCTGAGCCCAAGCCGCTGCCAGCGTGGTTGCCATGGCTACCATTGCTGCCGGGACCGGAGTTACAGTTGTTGACATTCACGTTGTTATTGTTGTTGTTGACGCTGGGGTTGTTGGGGTTCCCGGTGACTCCCAGTAAGGGCTTGATGTCCATCTGGTGGAGCGGGGAAATGGGGGGGGCGTTGTTGGGGAGGCCCGGGAGAGAGTCCAGCCCGCCCGATCCTGGTCCGTCTTTCCGTAACCTCTTGGTGGTCGGGGAATAGCTCCCGTCGCAGATCCCGTTCTGGTCACCATTGAGGGGCGAGCGTGCGCTGTCCAGTTTCCTCTTCACCGTCTCCTGGAGCTGTGGGACAGGGAAACAGGAAGTGTCAGAGGCCATTTTGGATCTGATGATCAGAAGATATGTTAGCGTGTGAAAACGTCCTGGGATAACACCTGTACCTGCACATTTCCCAAGTCAGAGCCTATTTAATACATTTCAATGGCACTCACATCAAGTACCACAACTGGACAACTTTACATTACATTCAAATGAAATTAACCCTGGGGCGGCAGGGTAGCCTAGTGGTTAGAGTGTTGGACTAGTAACCGGAAGGTTGCAAGTTCAAACCCCCGAGCTGACAAGGTACAAATCTGTCGTTCTGCCCCTGAACAGGCAGTTAACCCACTGTTCCTAGGCCGTCATTGAAAATAAGAATTTGTTCTTAACTGACTTGCCTTGTTAAATAAATAAATTAAAATTAAAATCACACGTTAGTTCTGACATGTCTCTTATCGTCGAATGAGGTTATGGTTAAGTCCAGATAAATAAAGGAAAACATATTTCTTCATAACTGTTTGCTGAGTTGAGAAAAAACGCGAGAGAGAGAGAGAGAGAGAGAGAGAGAGACAGAGAGACAGAGACAGAGACACAGAGACAGAGAGAGACAGAGACAGAGAGAAAGAGACACAGAGAGACAGAGACAGAGAGAGAAAATGTGAGAGAGGAGAAAGAGAGAGAAAAGGTGAGAGAGAGGACAAAGACTATACAAACTGATGGAAAGTGGTGTTGGGGGTAAAACATACGACATTATAAAATCCATGTACACAAACAACAAGTGTGCGGTTAAAATGGGCAAAAAACACACATTTCTTCACACAGGGTTGTGGGGTGAGACAGGGATGCATCTTGAGCCCCACCCTCTTCAACATATACATCAACGAATTGGCGCGGGCACTAGTACAGTCTGCAGCACCCGGCCTCACCCTACTAGAATCTGAAGTCAAATGTCTCCTGTTTGCTGATGATCTGGTGCTTCTGTCACCAGTCAAGGAGGGCCTACAGCAGCACCTAGATCTTATGCACAGATTATGTCAGACCTGGGCCCTGACAGTAAATCTCAGTAAGACCAAAATAATGGTGTTCCAAAAAAGGTCCAGTCACCAGGACCACAAATACAAATTCCATCTAGACACCATTGCCAGAGAGCACACAAAAAACTATAGATACCTTGGCCTAAACATCAGCGCCACAGGTAACTTCCACAAAGCTGTGAACGATCTGAGAGACAAGGCAAGAAGGGCCTTCTATGCCGTCAAAAGGAACATAAAATTCAACATAACGATTAGGATCTGACTAAAACTACTTGAATCAGTTATAGAACCCATTGCCCTTTATGGTTGTGAGGTCTGGGGTCCGCTCACCAACCAAGAATTCACAAAATGGGACAAACACCAAAATGAGACTCTGCATGCAGAATTCTGCAAAAATATCCTCCGTGTACAACGTAGAACACCAAATAATGCATGCAGAGCAGAATGAATTAGGCCGAATCCCACTAATGATCAAAATCAAGAAAAAAGCCGTTAAATTCTACAACCACCTAAAAGGAAGTGTTTCCCAAACCTTCCATAACAAAGCCATCACCTACAGAGAGATGAACCTGGAGAAGAGTCACCTAAGCAAGCTGGTCCTGGGGCTCTGTTCACAAACACAAACACACCCTACAGAGCCCCAGAACAGCAGCACTATTAGACCCAACCAAATCATGAGAAAACAAAAAGATAATTACTTCACACACACAAAAAACAGAGCAAACTAGAATGCTATTTGGCCCTAAACAGAGAGTACACAGTGGCAGAATACCTGACTACGGTGACAGACCCAAACTTAAGGAAAGCTTTGACTATGTACAGACTCAGTGAGCATAGCCTTGCTATTGAGAAAGGCTGCCGTAGGCAGACATGGCTCTCAAGGGAAGACAGGCTATGTGCTCACTGCCCACAAAATGAGGTGGAAACTGAGCTGCACTTCCTAACCTCCTGCCCAATGTTGACCATATTAGAGACACATATTTCCCTCAGATTACACAGATCCACAAATCCAATTTTGATAAACTCCCATATCTACTGGGTGAAATTCCACAGTGTGACATCACAGCAGCAAGATTTGTGACCTGTTGCCACAAGAAAAGGGCAACCAGTGAAGAACAAACACCATTGTAAATACAACCCATATTTATGTTTATTTATTTTCGCTTGTGTACCCTTAACCATTTGTACATCGTTGCAACACTGTATATATACATAACATGACATTTGTAATGTCTTTATTGTTTTGAAACTTCTGTATGTATAATGTTTACTGTTAATTTGTATTGTTTATTTCACTTTTGTATATTATCTACCTCACTTGCTTTGACAATGTTAACACGTTTCCCATGCCAATAAAGCCACTTGAATTGAATTGAATTGAGAGAAGGGCAGAGAGAGACAGAGACAGAGAGAGAGAGAGAGAGAAACAGAGAGAGAGAGAGAGAGAAAGAGAGAGACAGAGAGCGTAAAGCTAAACCTCTATTAGCAATCACAGCAGGCTCATTTAGTGCCGTTTTCTGAGAAAAAGGGAGAGATCAGAGGAGTGTGCTTTAGTGTTTAGAGTTCCCCCTTTCATTATCATAATCAACTGGCAGGCAGAAGGAGAGACGGAGAGAGAGAGGGAGAGAGAGAGAGAAAGAGAGGGATGGAGAGAGAGAGAGAGAGGGATGAGAGAGAAAGAGATAGGGATGGAGAGAGAGAGAGAGAGAGAGGGATGGAGAGAGAGAGGGATGAGAGAGAGACAGAAAGGAGAGAGATAGAGCGAGAGAGAGAGAGAGAGAGAGAGAGACAGAGGAGACAGAGACAGAGAGACAGAGAGATGTGGTGGGACAACAACACCTCTAGACAGAGAGAGATGTGGTGGGACAACAACACCTCTAGACACAGAGAGATGTGGTGGGACAACAACACCTCTAGACACAGAGAGATGTGGTGGGACAACAACACCTCTAGACAGAGAGAGATGTGGTGGGACAACAACACCTCTAGACACAGAGAGATGTGGTGGGACAACAACACCTCTAGACACAGAGAGATGGGACAACAACACCTCTAGACAGAGAGATGTGGTGGGACAACAACACCTCTAGACACAGAGAGATGTGGTGGGACAACAACACCTCTAGACACAGAGAGATGTGGTGGGACAACAACACCTCTAGACACAGAGAGATGGGACAACAACACCTCTAGACACAGAGAGATGTGATGGGACAACAACACCTCTAGACACAGAGAGATGGGGTGGGACAACAACACCTCTAGACACAGAGAGATGGGACAACAACACCTCTAGACAGAGAGATGTGGTGGGACAACAACACCTCTAGACACAGAGAGATGGGACAACAACACCTCTAGACAGAGAGGTGGGACAACAACACCTCTAGACAGAGAGATGTGGTGGGACAACAACACCTCTAGACACAGAGAGATGTGGTGGGACAACAACACCTCTAGACACAGAGAGATGTGGTGGGACAACAACACCTCTAGACAGAGAGATGTGGTGGGACAACAACACCTCTAGACAGAGAGATGTGGTGGGACAACAACACCTCTAGACACACAGAGAGATGTGGTGGGACAACAACACCTCTAGACACAGAGAGATGGGACAACAACACCTCTAGACAGAGAGATGTGGTGGGACAACAGCACCTCTAGACACAGAGAGATGGGACAACAACACCTCTAGACAGAGAGGTGGGACAACAACACCTCTAGACACAGAGAGATGGGACAACAACACCTCTAGACAGAGAGGTGGGACAACAACACCTCTAGACACAGAGAGATGTGGTGGGACAACAACACCTCTAGACAGAGAGATGTGGTGGGACAACAACACCTCTAGACAGAGAGATGTGGTGGGACAACAACACCTCTAGACACAGAGAGATGTGATGGGACAACAACACCTCTAGACACAGAGAGATGGGACAACAACACCTCTAGACAGAGAGGTGGGACAACAACACCTCTAGACACAGAGAGATGGGACAACAACACCTCTAGACAGAGAGGTGGGACAACAACACCTCTAGACACAGAGAGATGGGACAACAACACCTCTAGACACAGAGAGATGGGACAACAACACCTCTAGACACAGAGAGATGTGGTGGGACAACAACACCTCTAGACACAGAGAGATGTGGTGGGACAACAACACCTCTAGACACAGAGAGATGTGGTGGGACAACAACACCTCTAGACAGAGAGATGTGATGGGACAACAACACCTCTAGCCAGAGAGATGTGGTGGGACAACAACACCTCTAGACAGAGAGATGTGGTGGGACAACAACACCTCTAGACACAGAGAGATGTGGTGGGACAACAACACCTCTAGACACAGAGAGATGTGGTGGGACAACAACACCTCTAGACAGAGAGATGTGGTGGGACAACAACACCTCTAGACAGAGAGATGTGGTGGGACAACAACACCTCTAGACAGAGAGATGTGGTGGGACAACAACACCTCTAGACACAGAGAGAAGAGAGAGAAGGAGAGAGAGGAGGAGAAATGATATGAAGAGAGAGAGGAGGAGAGAGCGGGGGAGAGAGCGGAGGAGAGAGGATATGAAGAGAGAGAGAGGAGAGAGGATATGAAGAGAGAGAGAGAGAGAGAGGTTATGAAGAGGATATGAAGAGAGAGAGAGGAGAGAGGATATGAGGAGAGAGAGAGAGAGAGGTTATGAAGAGGATATGAAGAGAGAGAGGAGAGAGAGAGGAGAGAGGATATGAAGAGAGAGAGAGAGAAATCGAGAGAGAGGATATGAAGAGAGAGAGGATATGAAGAGAGAGAGCGGAAGAGAGAAGATATGGAGAGAGGATATGAAGGAGAGAGCGGAGAGAGGAGGAGAGAGAGAGAGGAGGAGAGAGCGGAGGAGAGAGGAGAGGAAAGAGGATATGAAGAGAGAGAAGGAGAGAGGAGGAGAGAGAGAGAGGAGGAGAGAGCGGAGGAGAGAGGATATGAAGAGAGAGAGAGGAGAGAGGTTATGAAGAGGATATGAAGAGAGAGAGAGGAGAGAGGATATGAAGAGAGAGAGAGAGAGAGAGAGAGAGAAGGAGAGAGCAGAGGAGAGGATATGAAGAGAGAGAGAGAGAAGGAGAGAGGATATGAAGAGAGAGCGAGAGGAGGAGAGAGCGGAGGAGAGGATATGAGGAGAGAGCGGAGAGAGGAGGAGAGAGAGAGAGGAGGAGAGAGCGGAGGAGAGAGGAGAGGAAAGAGGATATGAAGAGAGAGAAGGAGAGAGGATGAGAGAGAGAGAGGAGGAGAGAGCGGAGGAGAGAGGATATGAGGAGAGAGCGGAGGAGAGATGATATGAAGAGAGAGAGAGAGAAGGAGAGAGGATATGAAGAGAGAGCGAGAGGAGAGAGGAGAGAGGATATGAAGGAGAGAGGAGGAGAGAGAGAGGAAAGAGGATATGAAGAGAGAGGAGAGAGCAGAGGAAAGAGGATATGAAGAGAGAGAAGGAGAGAGGAGAGAGAGAGGAGGAGAGACATTTACATTTACATTTAAGTCATTTAGCAGACGCTCTTATCCAGAGCGACTTACAAATTGGTGCATTCACCTTATGACCTCCAGTGGAACAGTAGTGCATCTAAATCTTTTCAGGGGAGGGGGTGAGAGGGATTACTTTATCCTATCCTAGGTATTCCTTAAAGAGGTGGGGTTTCAGGTGTCTCCGGAAGGTGGTGATTGACTCCGCTGTCCTGGCGTCGTGAGGGAGTTTGTTCCACCATTGGGGGGCCAGAGCAGCGAACAGTTTTGACTGGGCTGAGCGGGAACTGTACTTCCTCAGTGGTAGGGAGGCGAGCAGGCCAGAGGTGGATGAACGCAGTGCCCTTGTTTGGGTGTAGGGCCTGATCAGAGCCTGGAGGTACTGAGGTGCCGTTCCCCTCACAGCTCCGTAGGCAAGCACCATGGTCTTGTAGCGGATGCGAGCTTCAACTGGAAGCCAGTGGAGGGAGCGGAGGAGCGGGGGTGACGTGAGAGAACTTGGGAAGGTTGAACACCAGACGGGCTGCGGCGTTCTGGATGAGTTGTAGGGGTTTAATGGCACAGGCAGGGAGCCCAGCCAACAGCGAGTTGCAGTAATCCAGACGGGAGATGACAAGTGCCTGGATTAGGACCTGCGCCGCTTCCTGTGTGAGGCAGGGTCGTACTCTGCGGATGTTGTAGAGCATGAACCTACAGGAACGGGCCACCGCCTTGATGTTAGTTGAGAACGACAGGGTGTTGTCCAGGATCACGCCAAGGTTCTTAGCGCTCTGGGAGGAGGACACAATGGAGTTGTCAACCGTGATGGCGAGATCATGGAACGGGCAGTCCTTCCCGGGAGGAAGAGCAGTTCCGTCTTGCCGAGGTTCAGCTTGAGGTGGTGATCCGTCATCCACACGGATATGTCTGCCAGACATGCAGAGATGCGATTCGCCACCTGGTCATCAGAAGGGGGAAAGGAGAAGATTAATTGTGTGTCGTCTGCATAGCAATGATAGGAGAGACCATGTGAGGTTATGACAGAGCCAAGTGACTTGGTGTATAGCGAGAATAGGAGAGGGCCTAGAACAGAGCCCTGGGGGACACCAGTGGTGAGAGCACGTGGTGTGGAGACGGATTCTCGCCACGCCACCTGGTAGGAGCGACCTGTCAGGTAGGACGCAATCCAAGCGTGGGCCGCGCCGGAGATGCCCAACTCGGAGAGGGTGGAGAGGAGGATCTGATGGTTCACAGTATCGAAGGCAGCCGATAGGTCTAGAAGGATGAGAGCAGAGGAGAGAGAGTTAGCTTTAGCAGTGCGGAGCGCCTCCGTGATACAGAGAAGAGCAGTCTCAGTTGAATGACTAGTCTTGAAACCTGACTGATTTGGATCAAGAAGGTCATTCTGAGAGAGATAGCGGGAGAGCTGGCCAAGGACGGCACGTTCAAGAGTTTTGGAGAGAAAAGAAAGAAGGGATACTGGTCTGTAGTTGTTGACATCGGAGGGATCGAGTGTAGGTTTTTTCAGAAGGGGTGCAACTCGCTCTCTTGAAGACGGAAGGGACGTAGCCAGCGGTCAGGGATGAGTTGATGAGCGAGGTGAGGTAAGGGAGGAGGTCTCCGGAAATGGTCTGGAGAAGAGAGGAGGGGATAGGGTCAAGCGGGCAGGTTGTAGGGCGGCCGGCCGTCACAAGACGCGAGATTTCATCTGGAGAGAGAGGGGAGAAAGAGGTCAGAGCACAGGGTAGGGCAGTGTGAGCAGAACCAGCGGTGTCGTTTGACTTAGCAAACGAGGATCGGATGTCGTCGACCTTCTTTTCAAAATGGTTGACGAAGTCATCTGCAGAGAGGGAGGAGGGGGAGGGGGAGGAGGATTCAGGAGGGAGGAGAAGGTTGCAAAGAGCTTCCTAGGGTTAGAGGCAGATGCTTGGAATTTAGAGTGGTAGAAAGTGGCTTTAGCAGCAGAGAGAGAAGAGGAAAATGTAGAGAGGAGGGAGTGAAAGGATGTCAGGTCCGCAGGGAGGCGAGTTTTCCTCCATTTCCGCTCGGCTGCCCGGAGCCCTGTTCTGTGAGCTCGCAATGAGTCGTCGAGCCACGGAGCGGGAGGGGAGGACCGAGCCGGCCTGGAGGATAGGGGACATAGAGAGTCAAAGGATGCAGAAAGGGAGGAGAGGAGGGTTGAGGAGGCAGAATCAGGAGATAGGTTGGAGAAGGTTTGAGCAGAGGGAAGAGATGATAGGATGGAAGAGGAGAGAGTAGCGGGGGAGAGAGAGCGAAGGTTGGGACGGCGCGATACCATCCGAGTAGGGGCAGTGTGGGAAGTGTTGGATGAGAGCGAGAGGGAAAAGGATACAAGGTAGTGGTCGGAGACTTGGAGGGGAGTTGCAACGAGGTTAGTGGAAGAACAGCATCTAGTAAAGATGAGGTCGAGCGTATTTCCTGCCTTGTGAGTAGGGGGAAGGTGAGAGGGTGAGGTCAAAAGAGGAGAGGAGTGGAAAGAAGGAGGCAGAGAGGAATGAGTCAAAGGTAGGCGTGGGGAGGTTAAAGTCGCCCAGAACTGTGAGAGGTGAGCCGTCCTCAGGAAAGGAGCTTATCAAGGCATCAAGCTCATTGATGAACTCTCCGAGGGAACCTGGAGGGCGATAAATGATAAGGATGTTAAGCTTGAAAGGTCTGGTAACTGTGACAGCATGGAATTCAAAGGAGGCGATAGACAGATGGGTAAGGGGAGAAAGAGAGAATGACCACTTGGGAGAGATGAGGATCCCGGTGCCACCACCCCGCTGACCAGAAGCTCTCGGGGTGTGCGAGAACACGTGGGCAGACGAAGAGAGAGCAGTAGGAGTAGCAGTGTTGTCTGTGGTGATCCATGTTTCCGTCAGTGCCAAGAAGTCGAGGGACTGGAGGGAGACATAGGCGGAGATGAACTCTGCCTTGTTGGCCGCAGATCGGCAGTTCCAGAGGCTACCGGAGACCTGGAACTCCACGTGGGTCGTGCGCGCTGGGACCACCAGATTAGGTGGCCGCGGCCACGCGGTGTGGAGCGTTTGTATGGTCTGTGCAGAGAGGAGAGAACAGGGATAGACAGACACATAGTTGACAGGCTACACAAGAGGCTACGCTAATGCAAAGGAGATTGGAATGACAAGTGGACTACACGTCACGAGTGTTCAGAGAGTTAAGCTTACGTAGCAAGAATCTTATTGACTAAAATGATTAAAATGATACAGTACTGCTGAAGTAGGCTAGCTGGCAGAGGCTGCGTTGTTGACTAAGTAGGCTAGTTGGCATTGGCTGCGTTGTTGACACTACACTAATCAAGTCGTTCCGTTGAGTGTAATAGTTTCTACTGTGCTGCTATTCGGGGCTAGCTGGCTAGCTAGCAGTGTTGATTACGTTACGTTGCGTTAAAAGAACGACAATAGCTGGCTAACTAACCTAGGAAGTCGCTCTAGACTACACAATTATCTTTGATACAAAGACGGCTGTGTAGCTAGCTATGTAGCTAGCTACGATCAAACAAATCAAGCCGTTGTACTGTAATGAAATGAAATGAAAAATGTGATACTACCTGTGGAGCGAAGCGAAATGCGACCGGATTGTTGAGTGCAGAAGTTCAGAGCGGAGGAGAGAGGATATGAGTAGAGAGCGGAGGAGAGAGAGGATATGAAGAGAGAGAGAGAGGAGGAGAGAGAGAGGAGAGAGCGGAGGAGAGAGGATATGAAGAGAGAGGAGGAGAGAGAGAGGAGAGAGCATATGAAGAGAGAGGAAGAGAGAGGAGGAGAGCGGAGGAGAGAGCGGAGGAGAGAGGATATGAAGAGAGAGAGAGAGGAGGAGAGAGGATATGAAGAGAGAGAGAGAGGAGGAGAGAGCGGAGGAGAGAGGAAAGAGGATATGAAGGAGAGAGAGGAGGAGAGAGAGAGGAGAGAGCATATGAAGAGAGAGGAGGAGAGAGGAGGAGAGCGGAGGAGAGAGCGGAGGAGAGAGGATATGAAGAGAGAGGAGGAGAGAGAGAAGGAGAGAGAGGAGGAGAGAGGATATGAAGAGAGAGAGGAGAGAGGGGAGGAGAGAGGGTATGAAGAGAGAGGGGAGGAGAGAGGATATGAAGAGAGAGGGGAGGAGAGAGGGGAGGAGAGAGAGAAGGAGAGAGAGGAGGAGAGAGGATATGAAGAGAGAGGGGAGGAGAGAGGATATTAAGAGGGGAGGAGAGAGAAGGAGAGAGAGGAGGAGAGAGAATATGAAGAGAGACGGGAGGAGAGAGAAGGAGAGAGAGGGGAGGAGAGAGAAGGAGAGAGAGGGGAGGAGAGAGAAGGAGAGAGAGGAGGAGAGAGAGGGGAGGAGAGAGAGGAGAGAGGATATGAAGAGAGAGGAGAGAGGATATGAAGAGAGAGAGGAGGAGAGAGAGAGAGAGGATATGAAGAGAGAGGAGGAGAGAGGTTATGAAGAGAGAGCGGAGGAGAGAGCAGAGGAGAGAGGATATGAAGAGAGAGGAGGAGAGAGCAGAGGAGAGAGGATATGAAGAGAGAGAAGGAGAGAGAGAGAGAGAAGGAGAGAGAGGAGGAGAGAGGATATGAAGAGAGAGGAGGAGAGAGCAGAGGAGAGAGGATATGAAGAGAGAGAAGGAGAGAGAGAGAGAAGGAGAGAGAGGAGGAGAGAGAGAGGAGGAGAGAGGATATGAAGAGAAGGAGAGAGAGAGAGAGAGAGAGAGAAGGAGAGAGAGGAGGAGAGAGGATATGAAGAGAGAGGGGAGGAGAGAGAGGAGGAGAGAGGAGGAGAGAGAGAGGATATGAAGAGAGAGGATGAGAGAGGATATGAAGAGAGAGGAGGAGAGAGCAGAGGAGAGAGGATATGAAGAGAGAGAAGGAGAGAGAGAGAGAAGGAGAGAGAGGAGGAGAGAGGATATGAAGAGAGAGGAGATAGCAGAGGAGAGAGGATATGATGAGAGAGAAGGAGAGAGAGAGAGAAGGAGAGAGAGGAGGAGAGAGAGAGAGAGAAGGAGAGAGAGGAGGAGAGAGGATATGAAGAGAGAGGAGGAGAGAGGATATGAAGAGAGAGAGGAGGAGAGAGAGGAGGAGAGAGGATATGAAGAGAGAGGGGAGGAGAGAGAGGAGGAGAGAGGATATGAAGAGAGAGGAGGAGAGAGGATATGAAGAGAGAGCGGAGGAGAGAGCAGAGGAGAGAGGATATGAAGAGAGAGGAGGAGAGAGAGAAGGAGAGAGGATATGAAGAGAGAGAAGGAGAGAGAGAGAGAAGGAGAGAGAGGAGGAGAGAGGATATGAAGAGAGAGGAGGAGAGAGCAGAGGAGAGAGAGAAGGAGAGAGGATATGAAGAGAGAGGAGGAGAGAGCAGAGGAGAGAGGATATGAAGAGAGAGGAGAGAGAGAGAGAAGGAGAGAGAGGAGGAGAGAGGATTTGAAGAGAGAGAGGAGGAGAGAGAGAAGGAGAGAGGATATGAAGAGAGATGGGAGGAGAGAGCAGAGGAGAGAGGATATGAAGAGAGAGGAGAGAGCAGAGGAGAGAGGATATGAAGAGAGAGAAGGAGAGAGCAGAGGAGAGAGAGAAGGAGAGAGGATATGAAGAGAGAGGAGGAGAGAGCAGAGGAGAGAGGATATGAAGAGAGAGGAGAGAGAGAGAGAAGGAGAGAGAGGAGGAGAGAGGATTTGAAGAGAGAGAGGAGGAGAGAGAGAAGGAGAGAGGATATGAAGAGAGATGGGAGGAGAGAGCAGAGGAGAGAGGATATGAAGAGAGAGGAGAGAGCAGAGGAGAGAGGATATGAAGAGAGAGA
Organism: Oncorhynchus nerka; assembly: GCF_034236695.1. Lineage (NCBI taxonomy): Eukaryota > Metazoa > Chordata > Actinopteri > Salmoniformes > Salmonidae > Oncorhynchus > Oncorhynchus nerka. Next base: position 14,304,554 of record NC_088413.1, on the reverse strand, counting down.
AGGAGAGAGAGAGAGAAGGAGAGAGAGGAGGAGAGAGGATATGAAGAGAGAGGAGGAGAGAGAGGAGGAGAGAGAGGAGGAGAGAGGATATGAAGAGAGAGAGGAGGAGAGAGAGAAGGAGAGAGAGGGGAGGAGAGAGAGAAGGAGAGAGGATATGAAGAGAGAGAGATGGAGAGAGAGGAGGAGAGAGGCTGACAGTTGACAGTTTCATTGTTCACAGTCACTTATTACAGAGACACCTTCCTCATATGTCTCAGTCATTAAGTCCAGGATGAGAAGAGGAACACACACACACACACACACACACACACACACACACACACACACACACACACACACACACACACACACACACAAACTAAAGAGCAAGGGGACAGTGCACTGTCTTTATGTATTTATATCCCCCCCATCCCCCCACCCACCCACCCACTCACCCACTCACCTACCTACCCACCCACCCACCCACCCACCCACCCACCCACACCAGAAAGACATAAAGTCCAATGTCTTTGTCTTCTCATAGGAACCACATTTATCTAAATCATTCCTGATCCTTCCCATTAGATTCCAGCTCAGTGACTTCTCCATTTGTCTCTGTCTACACACTGCTACTACACTGTGTGTGTGTGTGTGTGTGTGTGTGTGTGTGTGTGTGTGTGTGTGTGTGTGTGTGTGTGTATTCCTGGCCAACGTCTCCTTGTTATTCAGCTGGAACACCAGACTAAATATTCAGATTGTGTTTGACCCTGAGCTAGACACACACAGTGCAGCAACAACAACACACACACTCAGATGTCTGTAGAGGGAGCTTTGAGGTAAGAGGTGTGTGTGTAGAGGGAGCATTGAGGTATGAGGTGTGTGTGAGGGAGAGTGTGTGTAGAGGGAGCATTGAGGTATGAGGTGTGTAGAGGGAGCATTGAGGTATGAGGTGTGTAGAGGGAGCATTGAGGTATGAGGTGTGTGTAGAGGGAGCATTGAGGTAAGAGGTGTGTGTGTAGAGGGAGCATTGAGGTATGAGGTGTGTAGAGGGAGCATTGAGGTATGAGGTGTGTAGAGGGAGCATTGAGGTATGAGGTGTGTGTAGAGGGAGCATTGAGGTAAGAGGTGTGTGTAGAGGGAGCATTGAGGTAAGAGGTGTGTGTAGAGGGAGCATTGAGGTAAGAGGTGTGTGTGAGGGAGCATTGAGGTAAGAGGTGTGTGTAGAGGGAGCATTGAGGTAAGAGGTGTGTGTAGAGGGAGCATTGAGGTAAGAGGTGTGTGTAGAGCACATATGTCAGAGTCAAGGCCCGCGGGCCACATCCGGCCCGCAAGAAGGTTTTTTACGGCCCCTGGGATGATCTTGATTTATTATTAGAACCGGCCCGCAGCAAGCCGGCAGCCCGCAGATCTTTTACACGCACCAATACTACATTTCCCACAATGCAAAGGTGACGCACCGAGCAGTAGGCTGCTTCATTTCAATATTTATTGGCACAGCAGTCGTCAGCATCACAGTAAAATTAACTTTCAGATACCCATCAAAAATGGCAAAACGGAAGGTGGATACTGAGAACCGGGGGTTTCAAACAAGGTGGGAGTCGGAGTATATGTTCACGAAGGTAGCTGGAAAACCTGTGTGTCTTCTGTGTGGAGAAAGTGTGGCGGTACTGAAAGAGTATAATCTGAGACGACATTATGAAACGAAACACGCGGACAAAAACAAGAATATGGACATGGAACAAAGGCTACAAAAGGCAGAGGAATTAAAACGAGGCCTCAAATCTCGACAGGCTCTGTTCAAAAAAGCCAAATCACAAGGCCAGGCTGCTGTCAAGGCCAGTTTTATTTTGGCAGAAGAGATCGCTAAATCAGCCCGGCCATTTACGGAGGGGGATTTCATCAAAAACTGCATGATTAAAGTTTGTGACGAAGTTTGCCCAAAAAAGGCAACTCTTTTTAAATGTGAGTCTGAGCAGAAACACCATTGCCGAGAGAGTAGACCAGTTGTCCATCAATCTAAAAGAGCAGCTTGTGAAAAAGGGAAAA
>NC_088413.1:14217529-14292529 GCF_034236695.1 Oncorhynchus nerka | reverse complement strand
CCTCTCCCTCCTTCCCTCCCTCCCTCCCTCTCTCTCCCTCCTTTCCTCTACCCCTCCCACTCTCTCTCTCCTTTCCTCTACCCCCTCCTTTCCCCACCCTTCCCTCCTCCTCCACCCTTCCCTCCTTTCCTCCACCCCTCCCTCCTTTCTCCTTTTCTCCACCCTCCCTCCTTTCCTCTCCCCTCTCCCTCTCCCTCCTTCCCTCTACCCCTCCCACTCTCCTCCTCTACCCCTCCTTCCCTCTACCCCTCCCACTCCCTCCCTCTCCCACTCTCTCTCTCCTTTCCTCTACCCCTCTCTCTCTCTCCCTTTCCTCTACCCCTCCCACTCCCCTCTCCTTCCCTCTACCCCTCCCACTCTCTCTCCCTCCTTCCCTCTACCCCCCCACTCTCTCTCTCCCTCCTTCCCTCTACCCCCACTCTCTCTCCCTCCTTCCCTCTACCCCTCCCCTCTCTCCCTCCTTCCCTCTACCCCTCCACTCTCTCTCCCTCCTTCCCTCTACCCCCCACACTCCCTCCCTCCCTCCCACTCTCTCTCCCTCCTTTCCTCTACCCCTCCCACTCTCTCTCTCCTTCCCTCTACCCCGCCCTCTCTCTCTCTCCTTTCCTCCACCCTTCCCTCCTTTCCTCCACCCTTCCCTCCTTTCCTCCACCCCTCCCTCCTTTCCACCCTTCCCTCCTTTCCTCCACCCTTCCCTCCTTTCCTCCACCCCTCCCTCCTTTCCTCCACCCCTCCCTCTCCCCCTCCCTCCTTTCCTCCACCCCTCCCTCTCCCCTCCCTCCTTTCCTCCACCCCTCCCTCTCCCCCTCCCTCCTTTCCTCCACCCCTCCCACTCAACAAACAAACAGAGCAAGGTGGGCCCATTTTTACACAGGGTGTGTGTGTGTGTGTGTGTGTGTGTGTGTGTGTGTGTGTGTCTGCGTGCAGAGCGTGTCAATGTGGAAGACGCACTAATGAACCGTTAACGTTGAACAGACTACTAATTACCATCACAGAGTCGCAGGTCGCTGCCCAGTGTTTCCCATAGATGCATTCAGCAGCGGCGCACCGCCGCAGCAAATCGTTCTCGGGATAGTAAAACATGTTCAGTGTAAAACTTAAAACGACTAAAACCTGATTCCAAGTATGTAGAAAATACAATGAAACAATATATTTTTTTAACAAAAGATCATCTTTGAGAAATAACAAATCACTAAAATAACAAATAGTAGAGAGGGAGAATCTGAAATTCACAAGATGTGAAGTCGGCGTTGATTTTGTTAGAACGTTTGAGTCACCAGGATAATAACAAGGCATAAGCCACGGCAAAATGTGTAGAATTATAGGAAACTAGTTTTAAAACAGTAAAATATTCTCTCTGCCCCACGGCAAAATGTGTCTAATAGCAGGAAACTCGCTTTAACCTGTTAGTCCTCTAGGGGCATTATTTCATTTTTGGATAAAAAGAAAAAAGACGTGCCCGTTTTAAGCGCAATATTTTGTCACGAAAAGATGCTCGACTATGCTTGGAATTGATAGTTTTGGAAAGAAGACACTCTGACGTTTCCAGAACTGCAAAGATTTTCACTGTGAGTGCCTTATAACAAAAGCTTCAGGCAAAACCAAGATGTTTGAGCGACCAGGAAATGAACAGGATTTCTGAAGCTACGTTTTCCATGATCGCCTTATATGGCTGTGAATGCGACAGGAATGAACGGACTCTTTCTCTTGTTTCCCCAAGGTGTCTGCAGCATTGTGACGTATTTGTAGGCATATCATTGGAAGATTGACCATAAGACACTACAATTGCCAAGTCTCCCGCACGGTGTCTGCGTGGAAATTGGTGCGCAAAAGTCAGCTACCAGTATTTTTCCATCCGAATCTGAGGACAAAGCATGCATCCAGGAACGGCATTTCAATGAAGAGATATATGACAAAACACCTTGAGGATTGATTCAAACAACGTTTTCCATGTTTCAGTCGATATTATGGAGTTAATTCGGAAAAAAGTTCGACGTGTAGGTGACTGAATTTTCGGTTAGTTTCGGTAGCCAAATGCATAGTAACAAAACGGAACGATGTGTCCTACACAAGAATCTTTCAGGAAAAACTGGACATCTGCTATGTAACTGAGAGTCTCCTCATTGAAACATCTGAAGTTCTTCAAAGGTCAATTATTTTATTTGATTCCTTTGCTGGTTTTTGTGAATATGTTGCGTGCTAAATGCTAACGCTAAATGCTAAGCTAGCTATCAACACTCTTACACAAATTATTGATTTTCTCTGGTTCTAAAGCATATTTTGAAAATCTGAGACGACAGGATTGTTAACCTCTTGCTTCTACTCGGAACGCTTGCGTCCCAACTAGAGCTCTGGAAATGCAAATGCGCTACGCTAAATGCTAATAGTATTAGTTAAAACTCAAACGTTCATTAAAATACACATGCAGGGTATTGAATTAAAGCTACACTCGTTGTGAATCCAGGCAACAAGTCAGATTTTTAAAATGCTTTTCGGCGAAAGCATGAGAAGCTATTATCTGATAGCATGAAACAATACACTACAACAGAAAAGCACAGCAGGGGACGTAAACAAAATAATTAGCATATTCGGCGCTACACAAACCGCACAATAAAATAGAAAACATTCATTACCTTTCACCATCTTCTTTGTTGGCACTCCTAGATGTCCCATAAACACTATTGGGTCTTTTTCGATTAAATCGGTCCATATATAGCCTAGATATCGTTCTATGTAGACTGTGTGATAAACGAAAAAAAACAGCGTTTCATAACGTAACGTCATTTTTTAAAATTCAAAAAGTCGACGATAAACTTTCACAAAACACTTCGAAATACTTTTGTAATGCAACTTTAGGTATTAGTAAACGTTAATAAGCGATAAAATTCATCAGGAGGCGATGTAAATGCCGTTCTGGTAAAGCCACAGCAGTGATTTAACCCGTTTTATAAACGTCTGAGTGTTTTCTATCCACACAGACTAAGCAAATGCATATACTATATTCCTGGCATGAGTAGCAGGGCGCTGAAATGTTGCGCGATTTTTAACAGAATGTTCAAAAAAGTAGAGGGTAGAAGCAAGAGGTGAAGAAAAGGATAAGCTTGAGAGCAGGCATATTTATTTCATTTCATTTGCGATTTTTAGAAATCGCTAACGTTGCGTTATGGTAATGAGCTTGAGGCTGTAGTAACGATACCGCATGCGGGATGGGGCGGACTATGAGGTTAAAACAGTAAAATATTCTCTCTGCATTACAGAAAAATGTGTAGAATTATAGGAAACTAGCTTTAAAACCGTAAAAGTGTGCCACCGCTACTACAATCTAAGTCCTGGTGGATTTGAGAAAAGTTAAAGGAAACACAGTGGTCAGAGACAGGAAGAGAGAGAGGAGAGGAAACAGCAAAGGGGACGTGTGTATAACAACTGTGTGTGCGTGTGTGTGTGTGTGTGTGTGTGTGTGTGTGTGTGTGTGTGTGTGTGTGTGTGTGTGTGTGTGTGTGTGTGTGTGTGTGCGCGCAGGGGAAGTGCTTGTCCCTGCTCCATGTCTCTTGGCTGAACGGCTCCTCTCTATTTTTAGACCTCCTTCCTGTTTCAGTGGGACATACCAACACCCCACCAAAGGAAGGGGGGGATGAGACAGAGAGAGAGAGAGAGAGAGAGAGAGAGAGAGAGAGAGAGAGAGAGAGAGAGAGAGAGAGAGACCGAGAGAGAGACCGAGAGAGAGAGACAGAGAGACAGAGAGAGACAGAGAAGAGGAAGTGAGAGGGGGAGGTGAGAAGAGAAGACTGGTCGTATTCCTTCCTTGGTATATCAACAGCCCCCCTCCTCTCTGTGCACCCCCCCCCCCCCTCTCCAATGTGGGCTCGACCAGTAGCAGAGAGACAGCAGTAAAACAGAGGCAAGGAGAAAAGCAGAAAAGCACAGCCTGTCTGTGTTATAATCCATTACGTGACAGTCTGTCTGTGTAATCCACTGTGTGACTGCTCTCTCTAAACACATCGCAGTTCAGGAAAACACACAAAGAGCAAGATCACACTGGATGAAAGAGACTGAAGTAACAAGAGACATTATTATATTAGGTAGGATGAGAAGACTTCAGGAACAAGATACATTATTATATTAGGTAGGATGAGAAGAAGAGACATTATTATATTAGGTAGGATGAGAAGACTGAAGTAAGAAGATACATTATTATATTAGGTAGGATGAGAAGAAGAGACATTATTATATTAGGTAGGATGAGAAGACTTCAGAGAGAGAGAGAGAAGTCATCAGAGGCAGAAACAGGAGAGAGAGAGAGAGAGAAGTCATCAGAGGCAGAAACAGGAGAGAGAGAGAGAGAGAAGTCATCAGAGGCAGAAACAGGAGAGAGAGAGAGAAGTCATCAGAGGCAGAAACAGGAGAGAGAGAGAGAAGTCATCAGAGGCAGAAACAGGAGAGAGAGAGAGAAGTCATCAGAGGCAGAAACAGGAGAGAGAGAGAGAAGTCATCAGAGGCAGAAACAGGAGAGAGAGAGAGAAGTCATCAGAGGCAGAAACAGGAGGAGAGAGAGAAGTCATCAGGCAGAAACAGGAGGCAGAAACAGAGGCAGAAACAGGAGAGAGAGAGAGAGAAGTCATCAGAGGCAGAAACAGGAGAGAGAGAGAGAAGTCATCAGAGGCAGAAACAGGAGAGAGAGAGAGAGAGAGAAGTCATCAGAGGCAGAAACAGGAGAGAGAGAGAGAAGTCAGGGACTCCTGGCTCAGTGGCCAGATGGTCACCAGGAGGGGCCCTGACAGCTGTGTGTGTGTGTGTGTGTGTGTGTGTGTGTGTGTGTGTGTGTGTGTGTGTGTGTGTGTGTGTGTGTGTGTGTGTGTGTGTGTGTGTGTGTGTCAGCAGATTGTGACCAACACATGTCTGAGTACTTAGTGACAAAAGAGGGAAGAGGTGAAGAGAGAGAGAGAGTAAGAAAGATACACAGACGACTACCTGACTCTCTGATATCTCTGGGACGACACCCGCAGTGTGTGTGTTTTTAAGAGTGTGTGTGTGTTCTTAGACTGTATGTGTTCTTAGACTGTGTGTGTGTGTTTTTAAGAGTGTGTGTGTGTTCTTAGAGTGTGTGTTCTTAGAGTGTGTGCCCGCCAGTCTGCCCTCACAACAGGCTGTGGCAGAGGCAGAAGCAGAGTGGTGCTCCTCTCAACCAATCACACACCTGCCTCCTGTGTCACACAGGCCAGCCTCGCCAATCAGAACAGCCCTGAGAGAGTCACACACACTGAGGCTCTCTCCTGGCAGAACTCACTATTTAGTTTCTTTATCTGGCCTGCCACTGAGAGGAGGACAGACAGACAGAGAGACAGACAGAGGCTGCTATGGTAACCGATCGTGGAAGGCCCCTGATGTCTACTTGGCAGAGCTTTAACTCTGCCCCACTGGCCCTGTGTGTGTGTGGGGGGGGCTTGTGCATGGGTTTCAACTCTACCAGCAGAGTGAATGTGTGTGTGTGGTTCCGTGTGAATCCCCAGTTGGAAAAGCCCAGCTGGTGTGTGTGTGTGTGTTACTCCAGATGTCCTTAGCTCTGCAGATCAATAGCCACACAAGAGCACATCCGCCTAACCAGAGACATGACACCCAGCACACAACACCACACACTCAGGCAAACCAAACACACCACACATCCCAGACCACAAGCACATCACACGAACGTCACGCACACTTGGCAAAACCACAAACACAGAAACCGATCACAGCAAATACATAGACACCACCCCCCCCTCCCCATCCTACTCCATTACCCACTCTCCCCCTCCTACTCCATTACCCACTCTCCCCCTCCTACTCCATTACTCACACTCTCCCCCTCACTCCATTACTCACACTCTCCCCCTCCTACTCCATTACTCATACTCCCCCTCCTACTCCATTACTCATACTCTCCCCCTCCTACTCCATTACTCATACTCTCCCCTCTCCTGCTCCATTACTCACACTCTCCCCCTCATACTCCATTACTCACTCTCCCTCTCCTACTCCATTACCCACTCTCCCCCTCCTACTCCGTTACTCACACTCTCCCCCTCCTACTCCATTACTCATACTCTCCCCTCCTACTCCATTACTCATACTCTCCCCCTCCTACTCCATTACTCATACTCTCCCCTCTCCTGCTCCATTACTCACACTCTCCCCCTCATACTCCATTACTCACTCTCCCCTCTCCTACTCCATTACCCACTCTCCCCCTCCTACTCCGTTACTCACACTCTCCCCCTCCTACTCCATTACTCATACTCTCCCCGTCCTACTCCATTACTCATACTCTCCCCGTCCTACTCCATTACTCATACTCTCCCCCGTCCTACTCCATTACTCTCACTCTCCCCCTCCTACTCCATTACTCACACTCTCCCCCTCTCCTACTCCATTACTCACACTCTCCCTATTTCTCCCTCTCCTACTCAATTACTCCCTCCCCCTCCTACTCCATTACTCATACTCCCCCTCCTACTCCATTACTCATACTCTCCCCCTCCTACTCCATTACTCACTCTCCCTCTCCTACTCCATTACTCACACTCTCCCCTCTCCTACTCCATTACTCACACTCTCCCCTCTCCTACTCCATTACACACACTCTCCCTCTCCTACTCCATTACACACTCCCCCTCCTACTCCATTACTCACACTCTCCCTATTTCTCCCTCTCCTACTCCATTACTCCCTCCCCCCTCCTACTCCATTACTCATACTCTCCCCCTCCTACTCCATTACTCACTCTCCCTCTCCTACTCCATTACTCACACTCTCCCCTACTCCATTACTCACACTCTCCCTCTCCTACTCCATTACTCACACTCTCCCTCTCCTACTCCATTACTCACACTCTCCCCCTCCTACTCCATTACTCACTCTCCCCCTCTCCTACTCCATTACTCACACTCTCCCTCTTTCTCCCTCTCCTACTCCATTACTCACTCTCCCCTCTCCTACTCCATTACCCACACTCTCCCCCTTTCCTACTCCGTTACTCACTCTCCCTCTTTCTCCCTCTCCTACTCCATTACTCACACTCTCCCCTCTCCTACTCCATTACTCACACTCTCCCCCTCCTACTCCATTACTCATACTCTCCCCCTCCTACTCCATTACTCACTCTCCCTCTCCTACTCCATTACACACTCTCCCCCTCCTACTCCATTACTCACACTCTCCCCTCTCCTACTCCATTACTCACACTCTCCTCCCTCCTACTCCATTACTCACTCTCCCCCTCTCCTACTCCATTACTCACACTCTCCCTCTTTCTCCTCTCCTACTCCATTACTCACTCTCCCCTCTCCTACTCCATTACCCACACTCTCCCCCTTTCCTACTCCGTTACTCACACTCTCCCTCTTTCTCCCTCTCCTACTCCATTACTCACACTCTCCCTCTCCTACTCCATTACTCACACTCTCCCCCTCCTACTCCATTACTCACTCTCCCCCTCTCCTACTCCATTACTCACACTCTCCCTCTTTCTCCCTCTCCTACTCCATTACTCATACTCTCCCCATCCTACTCCATTACTCACTCTCCCTCTCCTACTTCATTACTCACTCTCCCTCTCCTACTCCATTACTCATACTCTCCCCCTCCTACTCCATTACTCATCCCCCTCTCCCCCTCCTCTCCATTACCCCATTCTCACACCCCTCTCCTACCCCATTACTCACACTCTCCCCCTCCTACTCCATTACTCACACTCTCCCCTCCTACTCCATTACTCACTCCCTCCCCCTCCTACTCCATTACTCACTCTCCCCTCCCCCTCTCCTACTCCATTACTCACACTCTCCCCCCCCCCTCTCCTACTCCATTACTCACACTCTCCCTCTTTCTCCCTCTCCTACTCCATTACTCACTCTCCCCCTCTCCTACTCCATTACTCACATTCTCCCTCTTTCTCCCTCTCCTACTCCATTACTCACACTCTCCCCCTCCTACTCCATTACTCACACTCTCCCTCTTTCTCCCTCTCCTACTCCATTACTCACACTCTCCCATCTCCTACTCCATTACTCACACTCTCCCCCTCCTACTCCATTACTCATACTCCCCCTCCTACTCCATTACTCATACTCTCCCCTCCTACTCCATTACTCACACTCTCCCTCTCCTACTCCATTACTCACACTCACCCCCTCCTACTCCATTACTCACTCTCCCTCTCCTACTCCATTACTCACGCTCGCCCCCTCCTACTCCATTACTCACTCTCGCCCCTCCTACTCCATTACTCACTCTCGCCCCTCCTACTCCATTACTCACACTCCTCCTCTTTCTCCCTCTCCTACTCCATTACTCACACTCCCCCTCCTACTCCATTACTCACACTCTCCCCTCTCCTACTCCATTACTCACTCTCCCCCTCCTACTCCATTACTCACTCTCCCCCTCCTACTCCATTACTCACTCTCCCCTCCCCTCTCCTACTCCATTACTCACTCTCCCCTCTCCTACTCCATTACTCACACTCTCCCTCTTTCTCCCTCTCCTACTCCATTACTCACTCGCCCCTCTCCTACTCCATTACTCACATTCTCCCTCTTTCTCCCTCTCCTACTCCATTACTCACTCTCCCCCTCCTACTCCATTACTCACACTCTCCCTCTTTCTCCCTCTCCTACTCCATTACTCACACTCTCCCCCTCCTACTCCATTACTCACTCTCCCCCTCCTACTCCATTACTCACACTCTCCCCCTCCTACTCCATTACTCACACTCTCCCCCTCCTACTCCATTACTCACACTCTCCCCCTCCTACTCCATTACTCACACTCTCCTCCCTCCTACTCCATTACTCTCTCTCTCTCTCTGTACATAGTTCTCTCTCTCTCTATACATAGTTCTCTCTCTCTCTCTGTACATAGTTCTCTCTCTCTCTCTGTACATAGTTCTCTCTCTCTCTCTGTACATAGTCTCTCTCTCTCTCTGTACATAGTTCTCTCTCTCTCTCTGTACATAGTTCTCTCTCTCTCTCTCTCTCTCTCTCTCTACATAGTTCTCTCTCTCTCTGTACATAGTTCTCTCTCTCTCTCTACATAGTTCTCTCTCTCTCTCTGTACATAGTTCTCTCTCTCTCTCTCTCTCTCTCTCTGTACATAGTTCTCTCTCTCTCTCTCTGTACATAGTTCTCTCTCTCTCTCTCTGTACATAGTTCTCTCTCTCTCTCTGTACATAGTTCTCTCTCTCTCTGTACATAGTTCTCTCTCTCTCTCTCTCTGTACATAGTTCTCTCTCTCTCTCTACATAGTTCTCTCTCTCTCTCTGTACATAGTTCTCTCTCTCTCTCTGTACATAGTTCTCTCTCTCTCTGTACATAGTTCTCTCTCTCTCTGTACATAGTTCTCTCTCTCTGTACATAGTTCTCTCTCTCTCTCTCTACATAGTTCTCTCTCTCTCTCATAGTTCTCTCTCTCTCTGTACATAGTTCTCTCTCTCTCTCTGTACATAGTTCTCTCTCTCTCTGTACATAGTTCTCTCTCTCTCTCTGTACATAGTTCTCTCTCTCTCTGTACATAGTCTCTCTCTCTACATAGTTCTCTCTCTCTCTCTGTACATAGTTCTCTCTCTCTGTACATAGTTCTCTCTCTCTCTCTCTGTACATAGTTCTCTCTCTCTCTGTACATAGTTCTCTCTCTCTCTCTCTCTACATAGTTCTCTCTCTCTGTACATAGTTCTCTCTCTCTCTCTCTACATAGTTCTCTCTCTCTCTCTCTACATAGTTCTCTCTCTCTCTGTACATAGTTCTCTCTCTCTCTGTACATAGTTCTCTCTCTCTCTCTACATAGTTCTCTCTCTCTCTCTACATAGTTCTCTCTCTCTCTGTACATAGTTCTCTCTCTCTCTGTACATAGTTCTCTCTCTCATACATAGTCTCTCTCTCTGTACATAGTTCTCTCTCTCTGTACATAGTTCTCTCTCTCTGTACATAGTCTCTCTCTCTCTCTACATAGTTCTTCTCTCTCTACATAGTTCTCTCTCTCTGTACATAGTTCTCTCTCTCTGTACATAGTTCTCTCTCTCTCTCTGTACATAGTTCTCTCTCTCTCTGTACATAGTTCTCTCTCTCTCTCTGTACATAGTTCTCTCTCTCTGTACATAGTTCTCTCTCTCTCTGTACATAGTTCTCTCTCTCTCTGTACATAGTTCACTCTCTGTACATAGTTCTCTCTCTCTGTACATAGTTCTCTCTCTCTCTCTCTCTGTACATAGTTCTCTCTCTCTGTACATAGTTCTCTCTCTCTCTGTACATAGTTCTCTCTCTCTGTACATAGTTCTCTCTCTCTGTACATAGTTCTCTCTCTCTGTACATAGTTCTCTCTCTCTGTACATAGTTCTCTCTCTCTGTACATAGTTCTCTCTCTCTGTACATAGTTCTCTCTCTCTGTACATAGTTCTCTCTCTCTGTACATAGTTCTCTCTCTCTCTCTCTCGTACATAGTTCTCTCTCTCTGTACATAGTTCTCTCTCTCTCTCTGTACATAGTTCTCTCTCTCTGTACATAGTTCTCTCTCTCTGTACATAGTTCTCTCTCTCTGTACATAGTTCTCTCTCTCTGTACATAGTCTCTCTCTCTGTACATAGTTCTCTCTCTCTGTACATAGTTCTCTCTCTCTCTGTACATAGTTCTCTCTCTCTCTGTACATAGTTCTCTCTCTCTCTCTCTCTCTCTGTACATAGTTCTCTCTCTCTCTCTGTACATAGTTCTCTCTCTCTCTCTGTACATAGTTCTCTCTCTCTGTACATAGTTCTCTCTCTCTGTACATAGTCTCTGTACATAGTTCTCTCTCTCTGTACATAGTTCTCTCTCTCTCTCTCTGTACATAGTTCTCTCTCTCTGTACATAGTTCTCTCTCTCTCTCTGTACATAGTTCTCTCTCTCTCTCTGTACATAGTTCTCTCTCTCTGTACATAGTTCTCTCTCTCTGTACATAGTTCTCTCTCTCTCTCTGTACATAGTTCTCTCTCTCTCTGTACATAGTTCTTCTCTCTCTCTCTGTACATAGTTCTCTCTCTCTCTGTACATAGTTCTCTCTCTCTCTCTGTACATAGTTTCTCTCTCTCTGTACATAGTTCTCTCTCTCTACATAGTTCTCTGTACATAGTTTCTCTCTCTCTGTACATAGTTCTCTCTCTCTCTCTGTACATAGTTCTCTCTCTCTGTACATAGTTCTCTCTCTCTGTACATAGTTCTCTCTCTCTCTCTCTCTCTCTGTACATAGTTCTCTCTCTCTGTACATAGTTCTCTCTCTCTCTCTCTGTACATAGTTCTCTCTCTCTCTCTGTACATAGTTCTCTCTCTCTCTCTGTACATAGTTTTCTCTCTCTCTGTACATAGTTCTCTCTCTGTACATAGTTCTCTCTCTCTGTACATAGTTCTCTCTCTCTGTACATAGTTCTCTCTCTCTCTCTGTACATAGTTTCTCTCTCTCTGTACATAGTTTCTCTCTCTGTACATAGTTCTCTCTCTCTCTGTACATAGTTCTCTCTCTCTCTGTACATAGTTCTTCTCTCTCTGTACATCTCTGTACATAGTTCTCTCTCTCTCTGTACATAGTCTCTCTCTCTCTGTACATAGTTCTCTCTCTCTGTACATAGTTCTTCTTCTCTCTCTCTCTCTGTACATAGTTCTCTCTCTCTCTCTGTACATAGTTCTTCTCTCTCTCTCTCTGTACATAGTTCTCTCTCTCTCTGTACATAGTTCTCTCTCTCTCTGTACATAGTTCTTCTCTCTCTCTGTACATAGTTCTCTCTCTCTACATAGTTCTCTCTCTCTGTACATAGTTCTCTCTCTCTCTCTGTACATAGTTCTTCTCTCTCTCTCTGTACATAGTTCTCTCTCTCTGTACATAGTTCTCTCTCTCTGTACATAGTTCTCTCTCTCTCTGTACATAGTTCTCTCTCTCTCTCTGTACATAGTTCTCTCTGTACATAGTTCTCTCTCTCTCTGTACATAGTTCTCTCTCTCTCTCTGTACATAGTTCTCTCTCTCTGTACATAGTTCTCTCTCTCTCTGTACATAGTTCTCTCTCTCTCTGTACATAGTTCTCTCTCTCTGTACATAGTTCTCTCTCTCTCTCTGTACATAGTTCTCTCTCTCTGTACATAGTTCTCTCTCTCTCTGTACATAGTTCTCTCTCTCTCTGTACATAGTTCTCTCTCTCTGTACATAGTTCTCTCTCTCTGTACATAGTTCTCTCTCTCTCTGTACATAGTTCTCTCTCTCTCTGTACATAGTTCTCTCTCTCTGTACATAGTTCTTCTCTCTCTCTCTCTGTACATAGTTCTCTCTCTCTGTACATAGTTCTCTCTCTCTGTACATAGTTCTCTCTCTCTCTGTACATAGTTTCTCTCTCTCTGTACATAGTTTCTCTCTCTCTCTCTGTACATAGTTCTCTCTCTCTGTACATAGTTCTCTCTCTCTGTACATAGTTCTCTCTCTCTCTGTACATAGTTCTCTCTCTCTCTCTCTACATAGTTTCTCTCTCTCTGTACATAGTTTCTCTCTCTCTCTCTGTACATAGTCTCTGTACATAGTTCTCTCTCTCTGTACATAGTTCTCTCTCTCTGTACATCTCTCTCTCTCACATAGTTCTCTCTCTCTGTACATAGTCTCTCTCTCTCTCTGTACATAGTTCTCTCTCTCTGTACATAGTTCTCTCTCTCTCTGTACATAGTTCTCTCTCTCTGTACATAGTTCTCTCTCTCTCTGTACATAGTTCTCTCTCTCTCTCTGTACATAGTTCTCTCTCTCTCTGTACATAGTTCTCTCTCTCTCTCTGTACATAGTTCTCACTCTCTGTACATAGTTCTCTCTCTCTGTACATAGTTCTCTCTCTCTGTACATAGTTCTCTCTCTCTGTACATAGTTCTCTCTCTCTCTGTACATAGTTCTCTCTCTCTCTCTGTACATAGTTCTCTCTCTCTCTCTCTGTACATAGTTTCTCTCTCTCTGTACATAGTTCTCTCTCTCTACATAGTTCTCTCTCTCTGTACATAGTTCTCTCTCTCTGTACATAGTTCTTCTCTCTCTGTACATAGTTCTCTCTCTCTGTACATAGTTCTCTCTCTCTCTGTACATAGTTCTCTCTCTCTCTGTACATAGTTCTCTCTCTCTCTGTACATAGTTTCTCTCTCTCTCTGTACATAGTTCTCTCTCTCTCTGTACATAGTTCTCTCTCTCTCTGTACATAGTTCTCTCTCTCTCTCTGTACATAGTTTCTCTCTCTCTCTGTACATAGTTCTCTCTCTCTCTCTGTACATAGTTCTCTCTCTCTCTCTGTACATAGTTCTCTCTCTCTCTGTACATAGTTCTCTCTCTCTGTACATAGTTTCTCTCTCTCTGTACATAGTTCTCTCTCTCTCTCATAGTCTCTCTCTGTACATAGTTCTCTCTCTCTGTACATAGTTCTCTCTCTCTGTCTCTCTCTGTACATAGTTTCTCTCTCTCTGTACATAGTTCTCTCTCTCTGTACATAGTTCTCTCTCTCTCTCTGTACATAGTTCTCTCTCTCTCTGTACATAGTCTCTCTCTCTGTACATAGTTCTCTCTCTCTCTGTACATAGTTCTCTCTCTCTCTGTACATAGTTCTCTCTCTCTCTCTCTGTACATAGTTCTCTCTCTCTCTCTGTACATAGTCTCTCTGTACATAGTTCTCTCTCTCTCTGTACATAGTTCTCTCTCTCTCTGTACATAGTTCTCTCTCTCTGTACATAGTTCTCTCTCTCTGTACATAGTTCTCTCTCTCTGTACATAGTTCTCTCTCTCTCTCTGTACATAGTTTCTCTCTCTCTGTACATAGTTCTCTCTCTCTCTGTACATAGTTCTCTCTCTCTCTGTACATAGTTCTCTCTCTCTGTACATAGTTCTCACTCTCTGTACTCTCTCTCTCTCTGTACATAGTTCTCTCTCTCTCTGTACATAGTTCTCTCTCTGTACATAGTTCTCTCTCTCTGTACATAGTTCTCTCTCTCTCTCTCTGTACATAGTTCTTCTCTCTCTCTGTACATAGTTCATAGTTCTCTCTCTCTGTACATAGTCTCTCTCTCTCTGTACATACTCTCTCTGTACATAGTTTCTCTCTCTCTGTACATAGTTCTCTCTCTCTGTACATAGTTCTCTCTCTCTCTGTACATAGTTCTCTCTCTGTACATAGTTCTCTCTCTCTGTACATAGTTCTCTCTGTACATAGTTCTCTCTCTCTCTGTACATAGTTCTCTCTCTCTGTACATAGTTCTCTCTCTCTGTACATAGTTCTCTCTCTCTGTACATAGTTCTCTCTCTCTCTCTGTACATAGTTCTCTCTCTCTGTACATAGTTCTCTCTCTCTGTACATAGTTCTCTCTCTCTGTACATAGTTCTCTCTCTCTGTACATAGTTTCTCTCTCTCTGTACATAGTTCTCTCTCTCTGTACATAGTTCTCTCTCTCTGTACATAGTTCTCTCTCTCTGTACATAGTTCTCTCTCTCTCTGTACATAGTTCTCTCTCTCTGTACATAGTTCTCTCTCTCTCTCTACATAGTTCTCTCTCTCTGTACATAGTTCTCTCTCTCTCTGTACATAGTTCTCTCTCTCTGTACATAGTTCTCTCTCTCTGTACATAGTTCTCTCTCTCTCTGTACATAGTTCTCTCTCTCTCTGTACATAGTTCTCTCTCTCTCTGTACATAGTTCTCTCTCTCTCTCTGTACATAGTTCTCTCTCTCTCTGTACATAGTTCTCTCTCTCTGTACATAGTCTCTCTCTCTCTGTACATAGTTCTCTCTCTCTGTACATAGTTCTCTCTCTCTGTACATAGTTCTCTCTCTCTCTGTACATAGTTCTCTCTCTCTCTGTACATAGTTCTCTCTCTCTCTCTGTACATAGTTCTCTCTCTCTCTGTACATAGTTCTCTCTCTCTGTACATAGTTCTCTCTCTCTCTCTGTACATAGTTCTCTCTCTCTCTCTGTACATAGTTCTCTCTCTCTCTGTACATAGTTCTCTCTCTCTCTCTGTACATAGTTCTCTCTCTCTGTACATAGTTTCTCTCTCTCTGTACATAGTTCTCTCTCTCTCTGTACATAGTTCTCTCTCTCTCTGTACATAGTTTCTCTCTCTCTGTACATAGTTTCTCTCTCTCTCTGTACATAGTTCTCTCTCTCTGTACATAGTTCTCTCTCTCTCTGTACATAGTTCTCTCTCTCTCTGTACATAGTTCTCTCTCTCTGTACATAGTTTCTCTCTCTCTGTACATAGTTCTCTCTCTCTGTACATAGTTCTCTCTCTCTCTGTACATAGTTCTCTCTCTCTGTACATAGTTCTCTCTCTCTCTTCATAGTTCTCTCTCTCTCTGTACATAGTTCTCTCTCTCTCTCTGTACATAGTTCTCTCTCTGTACATAGTTCTCTCTCTCTCTCTGTACATAGTTCTCTCTCTCTCTCTGTACATAGTTCTCTCTCTCTCTGTACATAGTCTCTCTCTGTACATAGTTCTCTCTCTGTACATAGTTCTCTCTCTACATAGTTCTCTCTCTCTGTACATAGTTCTCTCTCTCTGTACATGTACATACATAGTTCTCTCTCTCTGTACATAGTTCTTCTCTCTCTCTGTACATAGTTCTCTCTCTCTCTGTACATAGTTCTCTCTCTCTCTGTACATAGTTCTCTCTCTCTGTACATAGTTCTCTCTCTCTCTCTGTACATAGTTCTCTCTCTCTCTGTACATAGTTCTCTCTCTGTACATAGTTCTCTCTCTCTCTGTACATAGTTCTCTCTCTCTGTACATAGTTCTCTCTCTCTCTGTACATAGTTCTCTCTCTCTGTACATAGTTCTCTCTCTCTCTGTACATAGTTCTCTCTCTCTCTGTACATAGTTCTCTCTCTCTGTACATAGTTCTCTCTCTCTGTACATAGTTCTCTCTCTCTCTGTACATAGTTCTCTCTCTCTCTGTACATAGTTCTCTCTCTCTCTCTGTACATAGTTCTCTCTCTCTCTCTCATAGTCATAGTTCTCTCTCTCTGTACATAGTTCTCTCTCTCTCTCTGTACATAGTTCTCTCTCTCTCTGTACATAGTTCTCTCTCTCTCTGTACATAGTCTCTCTCTCTCTGTACATAGTTCTCTCTCTCTGTACATAGTTCTCTCTCTCTGTACATAGTTCTCTCTCTCTCTGTACATAGTTCTCTCTCTGTACATAGTTCTCTCTCTCTCTGTACATAGTCTCTCTCTCTCTGTACATAGTTCTCTCTCTCTCTGTACATAGTTCTCTCTCTCTCTCTGTACATAGTTCTCTCTCTCTGTACATAGTTCTCTCTCTCTCTCTGTACATAGTTCTCTCTCTCTGTACATAGTTCTCTCTCTCTGTACATAGTTCTCTCTCTCTGTACATAGTTCTCTCTCTGTACATAGTTCTCTCTCTCTCTGTACATAGTTCTCTCTCTGTACATAGTTCTCTCTCTCTGTACATAGTTCTCTCTCTCTGTACATAGTTCTCTCTCTCTCTGTACATAGTTCTCTCTCTCTGTACATAGTTCTCTCTCTGTACATAGTTCTCTCTCTCTCTCTCTGTACATAGTTCTCTCTCTCTCTCTCTGTACATAGTTCTCTCACTCTCTCTCTCTGTACATAGTTCTCTCTCTCTGTACATAGTTCTCTCTCTCTCTGTACATAGTTCTCTCTGTACATAGTTCTCTCTCTGTACTCTCTGTACATAGTCTCTCTCTCTGTACATAGTTCTCTCTCTCTGTACATAGTTCTCTCTCTCTCTGTACATAGTTCTTCTCTCTCTCTCTGTACATAGTTCTCTCTCTCTCTGTACATAGTTCTCTCTCTCTGTCATAGTTTCTCTCTCTCTCTCTCTGTACATAGTTTCTCTCTCTCTGTACATAGTTCTCTCTCTCTGTACATAGTTCTCTCTCTCTGTACATAGTTCTCTCTCTCTGTACATAGTCTCTCTCTCTCTCTGTACATAGTTCTCTCTCTCTGTACATAGTTCTCTCTCTCTGTACATAGTTCTCTCTCTCTCTCTGTACATAGTTCTCTCTCTCTCTCTCTGTACATAGTTCTCTCTCTCTGTACATAGTTCTCTCTCTCTGTACATAGTTCTCTCTCTCTGTACATAGTTCTCTCTCTCTCTGTACATAGTTCTCTCTCTCTCTGTACATAGTTCTCTCTCTCATAGTTCTCTCTCTCTCTGTACATAGTTCTCTCTCTCTCTGTACATAGTTCTCTCTCTCTGTACATAGTTCTCTCTCTCTCATAGTTCTCTCTCTCTGTACATAGTTCTCTCTCTCTGTACATAGTTTCTCTCTCTCTCTGTACATAGTTCTCTCTCTCTCTGTACATAGTTCTCTCTCTCTCTCTACATAGTACATTCTCTCTCTCTCTGTACATAGTTCTCTCTCTCTCTGTACATAGTTCTCTCTCTCTCTCTGTACATAGTTCTCTCTCTCTCTGTACATAGTTCTCTCTCTCTCTGTACATAGTTCTCTCTCTCTGTACATAGTTCTCTCTCTCTCTCTGTACATAGTTCTCTCTCTCTCTGTACATAGTTCTCTCTCTCTGTACATAGTTCTCTCTCTCTCTGTACATAGTTCTCTCTCTCTGTACATAGTTCTCTCTCTCTCTGTACATAGTCTCTCTCTCTCTCTGTACATAGTTTCTTCTCTCTGTACATAGTTCTCTCTCTCTGTACATAGTTCTCTCTCTCTGTACATAGTTCTCTCTCTCTGTACATAGTTTCTCTCTCTCTCTGTACATAGTTCTCTCTCTCTCTGTACATAGTTCTCTCTCTCTCTGTACATAGTTTCTCTCTCTCTCTACATAGTTCTCTCTCTTCTGTACATAGTTCTCTCTCTGTCTCTCTCTGTACATAGTTCTCTCTCTCTGTACATAGTTCTCTCTCTCTCTCTGTACATAGTTCTCTCTCTCTCTGTACATAGTTCTCTCTCTCTGTACATAGTTTCTCTCTCTCTGTACATAGTTCTCTCTCTCTCTCTGTACATAGTTCTCTCTCTCTGTACATAGTTCTCTCTCTCTCTGTACATAGTTCTCTCTCTCTCTGTACATAGTTCTCTCTCTCTGTACATAGTCTCTCTCTCTCTCTCTACATAGTTCTCTCTCTCTGTACATAGTTCTCTCTCTCTGTACATAGTTTCTCTCTCTCTGTACATAGTTCTCTCTCTCTCTACATAGTTCTCTGTACATAGTTCTCTCTCTGTACATAGTTCTCTCTCTCTGTACATAGTTCTCTCTCTCTCTGTACATAGTTCTCTCTCTCTGTACATAGTTCTCACTCTCTGTACATAGTTCTCTCTCTCTCTCTCTACATAGTTCTCTCTCTCTGTACATAGTTCTCTCTCTCTCTGTACATAGTTCTCTCTCTCTGTACATAGTTCTCTCTCTCTGTACATAGTTCTCTCTCTCTCTGTACATAGTTCTGTACATAGTTCTCTCTCTCTCTCTGTACATAGTTCTCTCTCTCTGTACATAGTTCTCTCTCTCTGTACATAGTTCTAGTTCTCTCTCTCTGTACATAGTTCTCTCTCTCTGTACTCTCTCTCTCTGTACATAGTTCTCTCTCTCTCTCTGTACATAGTTCTCTCTCTCTGTACATAGTTCTCTCTCTCTGTACATAGTTCTCTCTCTCTGTACATAGTTTCTCTCTCTCTGTACATAGTTCTCTCTCTCTGTACATAGTTCTCTCTCTCTCTGTACATAGTTCTCTCTCTCTCTCTGTACATAGTTCTCTCTCTCTCTCTGTACATAGTTCTCTCTCTCTCTCTGTACATAGTTCTCTCTCTCTCTGTACATAGTTCTCTCTCTCTCTGTACATAGTTCTCTCTCTCTACATAGTTCTCTCTCTCTGTACATAGTTCTCTCTCTCTCTCTGTACATAGTTCTCTCTCTCTCTCTCTGTACATAGTTCTCTCTCTCTGTACATAGTTCTCTCTCTCTCTCTCTGTACATAGTTCTCTCTCTCTCTGTACATAGTTCTCTCTCTCTCTGTACATAGTTCTCTCTCTCTGTACATAGTTCTCTCTCTGTACATAGTTCTCTCTCTCTCTGTACATAGTTCTCTCTCTCTGTACATAGTTCTCTCTCTCTGTACATAGTTCTCTCTCTCTGTACATAGTTCTCTCTCTCTGTACATAGTTTCTCTCTCTCTGTACATAGTTCTCTCTCTCTGTACATAGTTCTCTCTCTCTCTGTACATAGTTCTCTCTCTCTGTACATAGTTCTCTCTCTCTCTGTACATAGTTCTCTCTCTCTGTACATAGTTCTCTCTCTCTCTCTGTACATAGTTCTCTCTCTCTCTCTCTGTACATAGTTCTCTCTCTCTGTACATAGTTCTCTCTCTCTCTCTCTACATAGTTCTCTCTCTCTGTACATAGTTCTCTCTCTCTCTGTACATAGTTCTCTCTCTCTGTACATAGTTCTCTCTCTCTCTGTACATAGTTCTCTCTCTCTGTACATAGTTCTCTCTCTCTGTACATAGTTCTCTCTCTCTGTACATAGTTCTCTCTCTCTGTACATAGTTCTCTCTCTCTGTACATAGTTCTCTCTCTCTCTCTGTACATAGTTCTCTCTCTCTGTACATAGTTCTCTCTCTCTCTCTACATAGTTCTCTCTCTCTCTCTGTACATAGTTCTCTCTCTCTGTACATAGTTCTCTCTCTCTCTCTGTACATAGTTCTCTCTCTCTCTCTGTACATAGTTCTCTCTCTCTCTCTGTACATAGTTCTCTCTCTCTCTGTACATAGTTCTCTCTCTCTGTACATAGTTCTCTCTCTCTGTACATAGTTCTCTCTCTCTCTGTACATAGTTCTCTCTCTCTCTCTGTACATAGTTCTCTCTCTCTGTACATAGTCTCTCTCTCTCTCTGTACATAGTTATCTCTCTCTCTCTGTACATAGTTCTCTCTCTCTCTCTGTACATAGTTCTCTCTCTCTCTGTACATAGTTCTCTCTCTCTCTGTACATAGTTTCTCTCTCTCTGTACATAGTTTCTCTCTCTCTGTACATAGTTCTCTCTCTCTCTGTACATAGTTCTTCTCTCTCTCTGTACATAGTTCTCTCTCTCTGTACATAGTTCTCTCTCTCTGTACATAGTTCTCTCTCTCTGTACATAGTTCTCTCTCTCTCTGTACATAGTTCTCTCTCTCTGTACATAGTTCTCTCTCTCTGTACATAGTTCTCTCTCTCTGTACATAGTTTCTCTCTCTCTGTACATAGTTTCTCTCTCTACATAGTTCTCTCTCTCTCTGTACATAGTTCTCTCTCTCTCTGTACATAGTTCTCTCTCTCTCTCTGTACATAGTTCTCTCTCTCTGTACATAGTTCTTCTCTCTCTCTCTGTACATTCTTCTCTCTCTCTCTGTACATAGTTCTCTCTCTCTCTGTACATAGTTCTCTCTCTCTCTCTGTACATAGTTCTCTCTCTCTACATAGTTCTCTCTCTCTCTCTGTACATAGTTCTCTCTCTCTGTACATAGTTCTCTCTCTCTCTCTGTACATAGTTCTCTCTCTCTGTACATAGTTCTCTCTCTCTGTACATAGTTCTCTCTCTCTGTACATAGTTCTCTCTCTCTGTACATAGTTCTCTCTCTCTGTACATAGTTCTCTCTCTCTGTACATAGTCTCTCTCTCTCTCTGTACATAGTTCTCTCTCTCTGTACATAGTTCTCTCTCTCTCTGTACATAGTTCTCTCTCTCTCTGTACATAGTTCTCTCTCTCTGTACATAGTTCTCTCTCTCTGTACATAGTTCTCTCTCTCTCTGTACATAGTTCTCTCTCTCTGTACATAGTTCTCTCTCTCTCTGTACATAGTTCTCTCTCTCTCTCTGTACATAGTTCTCTCTCTCTGTACATAGTTCTCTCTCTCTGTACATAGTTCTCTCTCTCTGTACATAGTTCTCTCTCTCTGTACTCTGTACATAGTTCTCTCTCTCTGTACATAGTTCTCTCTCTCTCTGTACATAGTTCTCTCTCTCTGTACATAGTTCTCTCTCTCTCTCTGTACATAGTTCTCTCTCTCTGTACTCTCTCTCTCTGTACATAGTTCTCTCTCTCTCTGTACATAGTTCTCTCTCTCTCTGTACATAGTTCTCTCTCTCTCTGTACATAGTTCTCTCTCTCTGTACATAGTTCTCTCTCTCTCTGTACATAGTTCTCTCTCTCTCTGTACATAGTTCTCTCTCTCTCTGTACATAGTTCTCTCTCTCTCTGTACATAGTTCTCTCTCTCTGTACATAGTTCTCTCTCTCTGTACATAGTTCTCTCTCTCTGTACATAGTTCTCTCTCTCTGTACATAGTTCTCTCTCTCTGTACATAGTTCTCTCTCTCTGTACATAGTTCTCTCTCTCTGTACATAGTTCTCTCTCTCTGTACATAGTTCTCTCTCTCTCTCTGTACATAGTTCTCTCTCTCTGTACATAGTTCTCTCTCTCTGTACATAGTTCTCTCTCTCTCTGTACATAGTTCTCTCTCTCTCTCTGTACATAGTTCTCTCTCTCTGTACATAGTTCTCTCTCTCTCTGTACATAGTTCTCTCTCTCTCTGTACATAGTTCTCTCTCTCTGTACATAGTTCTCTCTCTCTGTACATAGTTCTCTCTCTCTCTGTACATAGTTCTCTCTCTCTCTGTACATAGTTCTCTCTCTCTCTGTACATAGTTCTCTCTCTCTGTACATAGTTCTCTCTCTCTCTGTACATAGTTCTCTCTCTCTCTGTACATAGTTCTCTCTCTCTCTCTCTGTACATAGTTCTCTCTCTCTCTCTGTACATAGTTCTCTCTCTCTGTACATAGTTCTCTCTCTCTGTACATAGTTCTCTCTCTCTCTCTGTACATAGTTCTCTCTCTCTGTACATAGTTCTCTCTCTCTGTACATAGTTCTCTCTCTCTGTACATAGTTCTCTCTCTCTCTGTACATAGTTCTCTCTCTCTCTGTACATAGTTCTCTCTCTCTGTACATAGTTCTCTCTCTCTCTGTACATAGTCTCTCTCTCTCTGTACATAGTTCTCTCTCTCTCTCTGTACATAGTTCTCTCTCTCTCTGTACATAGTTTCTCTCTCTGTACATAGTTCTCTCTCTCTCTCTGTACATAGTTTCTCTCTCTCTCTGTACATAGTTCTCTCTCTCTGTACATAGTCTCTCTCTGTACATAGTTCTCTCTCTCTGTACATAGTTCTCTCTCTCTCTGTACATAGTTCTCTCTCTCTCTGTACATAGTTCTCTCTCTCTCTGTACATAGTTCTCTCTCTCTCTCTACATAGTTCTCTCTCTCTCTGTACATAGTTCTCTCTCTCTCTGTACATAGTTCTCTCTCTCTGTACATAGTTTCTCTCTCTCTGTACATAGTTCTCTCTCTCTCTGTACATAGTTCTCTCTCTCTGTACATAGTTCTCTGTACATAGTTCTCTCTCTCTGTACATAGTTTCTCTCTCTCTGTACATAGTTTCTCTCTCTCTGTACATAGTCTCTCTCTCTCTCTGTACATAGTTCTTCTCTCTCTGTACATAGTTCTCTCTCTCTCTGTACATAGTTCTCTCTCTCTCTGTACATAGTTCTCTCTCTCTCTGTACATAGTTCTCTCTCTCTCTCTGTACATAGTTCTCTCTCTCTCTCTGTACATAGTTCTCTCTCTCTGTACATAGTTCTCTCTCTCTCTCTGTACATAGTTCTCTCTCTCTGTACATAGTTCTCTCTCTCTGTACATAGTTCTCTCTCTCTGTACATAGTTCTCTCTCTCTGTACATAGTTCTCTCTCTCTGTACATAGTTCTCTCTCTCTGTACATAGTTTCTCTCTCTCTGTACATAGTTTCTCTCTCTCTCTGTACATAGTTCTCTCTCTCTGTACATAGTTCTCTCTCTCTGTACATAGTTCTCTGTACATAGTTCTCTCTCTCTGTACATAGTTCTCTCTCTCTCTCTGTACATAGTTCTCTCTCTCTCTCTGTACATAGTTCTCTCTCTCTGTACATAGTTCTTCTCTCTCTGTACATAGTTCTCTCTCTCTCTCTGTACATAGTTCTCTCTCTCTCTCTGTACATAGTTCTCTCTCTCTCTCTGTACATAGTTCTCTCTCTCTCTGTACATAGTTCTCTCTCTCTCTCTCTCTCTCTGTACATAGTTTTCTCTCTCTCTGTACATAGTTCTCTCTCTGTACATAGTCTCTCTCATAGTTCTCTCTCTCTGTACATAGTTCTCTCTCTCTCTCTGTTCTCTCTCTCTGTACATAGTTCTCTCTCTCTGTACATAGTTCTCTCTCTCTCTGTACATAGTTCTCTCTCTCTCTGTACATAGTTCTCTCTCTGTACATAGTTCTCTCTCTCTCTGTACATAGTTCTCTCTCTCTGTACATAGTTCTCTCTCTCTGTACATAGTTCTCTCTCTCTCTCTGTACATAGTTCTCTCTCTCTCTGTACATAGTTCTCTCTCTCTGTACATAGTTCTCTCTCTCTGTACATAGTTCTCTCTCTCTCTGTACATAGTTCTCTCTCTCTCTGTACATAGTTCTCTCTCTCTGTACATAGTTCTCTCTCTCTCTGTACATAGTTCTCTCTCTCTCTGTACATAGTTCTCTCTCTCTCTCTGTACATAGTTCTCTCTCTCTCTCTGTACATAGTTCTCTCTCTCTCTGTACATAGTTCTCTCTCTCTGTACATAGTCTCTCTCTCTCTGTACATAGTTCTCTCTCTCTGTACATAGTTCTCTCTCTCTGTACATAGTTCTCTCTCTCTCTCTGTACATAGTTCTCTCTCTGTACATAGTTCTCTCTCTCTGTACATAGTTCTCTCTCTCTCTGTACATAGTTTCTCTCTCTGTACATAGTTCTCTCTCTCTCTGTACATAGTTTCTCTCTCTCTGTACATAGTTCTCTCTCTCTGTACATAGTTCTCTCTCTCTGTACATAGTTCTCTCTCTGTACATAGTTCTCTCTCTCTGTACATAGTTCTCTCTCTCTCTGTACATAGTTCTCTCTCTCTCTCTGTACATAGTTTCTCTCTCTCTCTGTACATAGTTCTCTCTCTCTGTACATAGTTCTCTCTCTCTCTCTGTACATAGTTTCTCTCTCTCTCTCTGTACATAGTCTCTCTCTCTGTACATAGTTTCTCTCTCTCTGTACATAGTCTCTCTCTCTCTCTGTACATAGTTCTCTCTCTCTCTGTACATAGTTCTCTCTCTCTGTACATAGTTCTCTCTCTCTCTGTACATAGTTCTCTCTCTCTCTGTACATAGTCTCTCTGTACATAGTTCTCTCTCTCTCTGTACATAGTTCTCTCTCTCTGTACATAGTTCTCTCTCTCTGTACATAGTTTCTCTCTCTCTGTACATAGTTCTCTCTCTCTGTACATAGTTCTCTCTCTCTCTCTGTACATAGTTCTTCTCTCTCTCTGTACATAGTTCTCTCTCTCTCTGTACATAGTTCTCTCTCTCTCTGTACATAGTTCTCTCTCTCTGTACATAGTCTCTCTCTCTCTCTGTACATAGTTCTCTCTCTCTGTACATAGTTCTCTCTCTCTGTACATAGTTCTCTCTCTCTCTCTGTACATAGTTCTCTCTCTCTGTACATAGTTCTCTCTCTCTCTCTGTACATAGTTCTCTCTCTCTGTACATAGTTCTCTCTCTCTGTACATAGTTCTCTCTCTCTCTGTACATAGTTCTCTCTCTCTTACATAGTTCTCTCTTCTGTACATAGTTCTCTCTCTCTGTACATAGTTCTCTCTCTCTCTCTGTACATAGTTCTCTCTCTCTGTACATAGTTCTCTCTCTCTGTACATAGTTCTCTCTCTCTCTCTGTACATAGTTCTCTCTCTCTCTCTGTACATAGTTCTCTCTCTCTGTACATAGTCTCTCTCTCTCTGTACATAGTTCTCTCTCTCTCTGTACATAGTTCTCTCTCTCTGTACATAGTTCTCTCTCTCTCTCTGTACATAGTTTCTCTCTCTCTCTGTACATAGTTCTCTCTCTCTGTACATAGTTCTCTCTCTCTGTACATAGTTCTCTCTTCTGTACATAGTTCTCTCTCTCTGTACATAGTTCTCTCTCTCTCTCTGTACTCTCTCTCTCTGTACATAGTTCTCTCTCTCTGTACATAGTTCTCTCTCTCTGTACATGTTCATAGTTCTCTCTCTCTCTCTGTACATAGTTCTCTCTCTCTGTACATAGTTCTCTCTCTCTCTGTACATAGTTCTCTCTCTCTGTACATAGTTTCTCTCTCTCTGTACATAGTTTCTCTTCTCATAGTTCTCTCTCTCTGTACATAGTTCTCTCTCTCTCTCTCTCTGTACATAGTTCTCTCTCTCTGTACATAGTTCTCACTCTCTGTACATAGTTCTCTCTCTCTCTCTGTACATAGTTCTCACTCTCTGTACATAGTTCTCTCTCTCTGTACATAGTTCTCTCTCTCTGTACATAGTTCTCTCTCTCTCTGTACATAGTTCTCTCTCTCTCTCTGTACATAGTTCTCTCTCTCTCTGTACATAGTTCTCTCTCTCTGTACATAGTTCTCTCTCTCTGTACATAGTTCTCTCTCTCTCTGTACATAGTAGTTCTCTCTCTCTCTGTACATAGTTTCTCTCTCTCTGTACATAGTTCTCTCTCTCTCTCTGTACATAGTTCTTCTCTCTCTCTGTACATAGTTCTCTCTCTCTGTACATAGTTCTCTCTCTCTCTGTACATAGTTCTCTCTCTCTGTACATAGTTCTCTCTCTCTCTGTTCTCTCTCTCTCTCTCTCTGTACATAGTTCTCTCTCTCTGTACATAGTTCTCTCTCTCTGTACATAGTTCTCTCTCTCTCTCTCTCTCTGTACATAGTTCTCTCTCTCTCTCTGTACATAGTTCTCTCTCTCTGTACATAGTTCTCTCTCTCTGTACATAGTCTCTCTCTCTCTACATACTGTACATAGTTCTCTCTCTCTCTCTGTACATAGTTCTCTCTCTCTCTGTACATAGTTCTCTCTCTCTGTACATAGTTTCTCTCTCTCTGTACATAGTTCTCTCTCTCTCTCTGTACATAGTTTCTCTCTCTCTCTGTACATAGTTCTCTCTCTCTCTGTACATAGTTCTCTCTCTCTCTCTCTCTGTACATAGTTTCTCTCTCTCTCTCTGTACATAGTTCTCTCTCTCTCTGTACATAGTTCTCTCTCTCTGTACATAGTTCTCTCTCTCTCTCTGTACATAGTTCTCTCTCTCTCTACATAGTTCTCTCTCTCTCTGTACATAGTTCTCTCTCTCTCTGTACATAGTTCTCTCTCTCTCTGTACATAGTTCTCTCTCTCTCTCTGTACATAGTTTCTCTCTCTCTGTACATAGTACATAGTTCTCTCTCTCTGTACATAGTTCTCTCTCTCTCTCTGTACATAGTTCTCTCTCTCTGTACATAGTTCTCTCTCTCTGTACATAGTTCTCTCTCTCTGTACATAGTTCTCTCTCTCTGTACATAGTTCTCTCTCTCTCTGTACATAGTTCTCTCTCTCTCTGTACTGTTCATAGTACATCTCTCTCTCTCTCTGTACATAGTTCTCTCTCTCTCTCTCTCTCTGTACATAGTTCTCTCTCTCTCTCTGTACATAGTTCTCTCTCTCTGTACATAGTTCTCTCTCTCTGTACATAGTTCTCTCTCTCTGTACATAGTTCTCTCTCTCTGTACATAGTTCTCTCTCTCTCTCTGTACATAGTTCTCTCTCTCTGTACATAGTTCTCTCTCTCTCTGTACATAGTTCTCTCTCTCTGTACATAGTTTCTCTCTCTCTGTACATAGTTCTCTCTCTCTGTACATAGTTCTCTCTCTCTGTACATAGTCTCTCTCTCTGTACATAGTCTCTGTACATACATTTCTCTCTCTCTCTCTGTACATAGTTCTCTCTCTCTCTCTCTCTCTCTGTACATAGTTCTCTCTCTCTCTGTACATAGTTCTCTCTCTCTGTACATAGTTCTCTCTCTCTCTCTGTACATAGTTCTCTCTCTCTGTACATAGTTCTCTCTCTCTGTACATAGTTCTCTCTCTCTGTACATAGTTCTCTCTCTCTGTACATAGTTCTCTCTCTCTCTGTACATAGTTCTCTCTCTCTGTACATAGTTCTCTCTCTCTGTACATAGTTCTCTCTCTCTGTACATAGTTCTCTCTCTCTCTGTACATAGTCTCTCTCTCTCTGTACATAGTTCTCTCTCTCTCTGTACATAGTTCTTCTCTCTCTGTACATAGTTCTCTCTCTCTCTCTGTACATAGTCTCTCTCTCTCTCTCTGTACATAGTCTCTCTCTCTCTCTGTACATAGTAGTTCTCTCTCTCTGTACATAGTTCTCTCTCTCTCTGTACATAGTTCTCTCTCTCTCTGTACATAGTTCTCTCTCTCTCTCTGTACATAGTTCTCTCTCTCTGTACATAGTTCTCTCTCTCTCTGTACATAGTTCTCTCTCTCTGTACATAGTTCTCTCTGTACATAGTTCTCTCTGTACATAGTTCTCTCTCTGTACATAGTTCTCTCTCTCTGTACATAGTTCTCTCTCTCTGTACATAGTTCTCTCTCTCTGTACATAGTTTCTCTCTGTACTCTCTCTCTCTGTACATAGTTCTCTCTCTTCTCTGTACATAGTTCTCTCTCTCTCTCTGTACATAGTTCTCTCTCTCTGTACATAGTTCTCTCTCTCTGTACATAGTTCTCTCTCTCTGTACATAGTTCTCTCTCTCTCTGTACATAGTTCTCTCTCTCTCTCTGTACATAGTTTCTCTCTCTCTCTGTACATAGTTCTCTCTCTCTTTACATAGTTCTTCTCTCTCTCTGTACATAGTTCTCTCTCTGTACATAGTTCTCTCTCTCTGTACATAGTTCTCTCTCTCTCTCTGTACATAGTTCTCTCTCTCTCTGTACATAGTTCTCTCTCTCTGTACATAGTTCTCTCTCTCTCTCTGTACATAGTTCTCTCTCTCTCTCTACATAGTTCTCTCTCTCTCTCTCTCTACATAGTTCTCTCTCTCTCTACATAGTTCTCTCTCTCTCTACATAGTTCTCTCTCTCTGTACATAGTTCTCTCTCTCTGTACATAGTTCTCTCTCTCTGTACATAGTTCTCTCTCTCTGTACATAGTTCTCTCTCTCTGTACATAGTTCTCTCTCTCTCTGTACATAGTTCTCTCTCTCTGTACATAGTTCTCTCTCTCTCTGTACATAGTTCTCTCTCTCTGTACATAGTTCTCTCTCTCTCTCTCTCTCTGTACATAGTTCTCTCTCTCTCTCTGTACATAGTTCTCTCTCTCTCTGTACATAGTTCTCTCTCTCTGTACATAGTTCTCTCTCTCTGTACATAGTTCTCTCTCTCTCTGTACATAGTTCTCTCTCTCTGTACATAGTTCTTCTCTCTCTCTGTACATAGTTCTCTCTCTCTCTGTACATAGTTCTCTCTCTCTGTACATAGTTCTCTCTCTGTACATAGTTCTCTCTCTCTGTACATAGTTCTCTCTCTCTGTACATAGTTCTCTCTCTCTCTGTACATAGTTCTCTCTCTCTCTGTACATAGTTCTCTCTCTCTCTCTCTCTGTACATAGTTCTCTCTCTCTCTGTACATAGTTCTCTCTCTCTCTCTGTACATAGTTCTCTCTCTGTACATAGTTCTCTCTCTCTGTACATAGTTCTCTCTCTCTGTACATAGTTCTCTCTCTCTGTACATAGTTCTCTCTCTCTGTACATAGTTCTCTCTCTCTCTGTACATAGTTCATAGTTCTCTCTCTCTCTGTACATAGTCTCTCTCTCTGTACATAGTTCTCTCTCTCTGTACATAGTACATAGTTCTCTCTCTCTCTCTGTACATAGTTCTCTCTCTCTCTGTACATAGTTCTCTCTCTCTGTACATAGTCTCTCTCTCTGTACATAGTTCTCTCTCTCTGTACATAGTTCTCTCTCTCTGTACTCTCTCTCTGTACATAGTTCTCTCTCTCTGTACATAGTTCTCTCTCTCTCTGTACATAGTTCTCTCTCTCTCTGTACATAGTTCTCTCTCTCTCTGTACATAGTTCTCTCTCTCTCTCTGTACATAGTTCTCTCTCTCTCTCTGTACATAGTTCTCTCTCTCTGTACATAGTTCTCTCTCTCTGTACATAGTTCTCTCTCTCTCTGTACATAGTTCTCTCTCTCTCTGTACATAGTTCTCTCTCTCTCTGTACATAGTTCTCTCTCTCTCTCTGTACATAGTTCTCTCTCTCTGTACATAGTTCTCTCTCTCTCTGTACATAGTTCTCTCTCTCTCTGTACATAGTTCTCTCTCTCTCTCTGTACATAGTTCTCTCTCTCTGTACATAGTTCTCTCTCTCTCTGTACATAGTTCTCTCTCTCTCTCTGTACATAGTTCTCTCTCTCTCTCTGTACATAGTCTCTTCTCTCTCTCTCTCTGTACATAGTTCTCTCTCTCTCTGTACATAGTCTCTGTACATAGTTCTCTCTCTCTGTACATAGTTCTCTCTCTCTCTCTGTACATAGTTCTCTCTCTCTCTGTACATAGTTCTCTCTCTCTGTACATAGTTCTCTCTCTCTGTACATAGTCTCTCTCTCTCTGTACATAGTTCTCTCTCTCTGTACATCTCTCTCTCTGTACTCTCTCTCTCTGTACATAGTCTCTCTCTCTCTGTACATAGTTCTCTCTCTCTGTACATAGTTCTCTCTCTCTGTACATAGTCTCTCTCTCTGTACATAGTTCTCTCTCTGTACATAGTTCTCTCTCTCTCTGTACATAGTTCTCTCTCTCTCTGTACATAGTTCTCTCTCTCTCTCTGTACATAGTTCTCTCTGTACATAGTTCTCTCTCTCTCTGTACATAGTTCTCTCTCTCTCTGTACATAGTTCTCTCTCTCTGTACATAGTTCTCTCTCTCTGTACATAGTTCTCTCTCTCTGTACATAGTTCTCTCTCTCTCTCTGTACATAGTTCTCTCTCTCTCTGTACATAGTTCTCTCTCTCTCTGTACATAGTTCTCTCTCTCTGTACATAGTTCTCTCTCTCTGTACATAGTTCTCTCTCTCTCTGTACATAGTTCTCTCTCTCTCTCTGTACATAGTTCTCTCTCTCTGTACATAGTTCTCTCTCTCTGTACATAGTTCTCTCTCTGTACATAGTTCTCTCTCTCTGTACATAGTTCTCTCTCTCTGTACATAGTTCTCTCTCTGTACATAGTTCTCTCTCTGTACATAGTCTCTCTCTCTCTGTACATAGTCTCTCTCTCTCTGTACATAGTTCTCTCTCTCTCTGTACATAGTTCTCTCTCTCTGTACTCTCTCTCTCTGTACATAGTTCTCTCTCTCTGTACATAGTTCTCTCTCTCTCTGTACATAGTTCTCTCTCTCTGTACATAGTTCTCTCTCTCTGTACATAGTTTCTCTCTCTCTGTACATAGTTCTCTCTCTCTGTACATAGTTCTCTCTCTCTGTACATAGTTCTCTCTCTCTGTACATAGTTCTCTCTCTGTACATAGTTCTCTCTCTCTGTACATAGTTCTCTCTCTCTCTGTACATAGTTCTTCTCTCTGTACATAGTTCTCTCTCTCTGTACATAGTTTCTCTCTGTACTCTCTGTACATAGTTCTCTCTCTCTGTACATAGTTCTCTCTCTCTCTCTGTACATAGTTCTCTCTCTCTCTGTACATAGTTCTCTCTCTCTCTGTACATAGTTCTCTCTCTCTCTCTCTCTCTCTGTACATAGTTCTCTCTCTCTGTACATAGTTCTCTCTCTCTGTACATAGTTCTCTCTCTCTCTGTACATAGTTCTCTCTCTCTCTGTACATAGTCTTCTCTCTCTCTGTACATAGTCTCTCTCTCTGTACATAGTTCTCTCTCTCTGTACATAGTTCTCTCTCTCTCTCTGTACATAGTTCTCTCTCTCTCTCTGTACATAGTTCTCTCTCTCTGTACATAGTTCTCTCTCTCTCTCTGTACATAGTTCTCTCTCTCTGTACATAGTTCTCTCTCTCTCTGTACATAGTTCTCTCTCTCTGTACATAGTTCTCTCTCTCTCTGTACATAGTTCTCTCTCTCTGTACATAGTTCTCACTCTCTGTACTCTCTCTCTACATAAGTTCTCTCTCTCTCTACATAGTTCTCTCTCTGTACATAGTTCTCTCTCTCTGTACATAGTTCTCTCTCTCTCTGTACATAGTCTCTCTGTACATAGTTCTCTCTCTCTCTGTACATAGTTCTCTCTCTCTGTACATAGTTCTCTCTCTCTGTACATAGTTCTCTCTCTCTGTACATAGTTCTCTCTCTCTGTACATAGTTCTCTCTCTCTGTACATAGTTCTCTCTCTCTGTACATAGTTCTCTCTCTCTCTGTACATAGTTCTCTCTCTCTCTGTACATAGTTCTCTCTCTCTGTACATAGTTCTCTCTCTCTGTACATAGTTCTCTCTCTCTGTACATAGTTCTCTCTCTCTGTACATAGTTCTCTCTCTCTGTACATAGTTCTCTCTCTCTGTACATAGTTCTCTCTCTCTCTCTGTACATAGTTCTCTCTCTCTGTACATAGTTCTCTCTCTCTGTACATAGTTCTCTCTCTCTCTGTACATAGTTCTCTCTCTCTGTACATAGTTCTCTCTCTCTCTCTCTCTGTACATAGTTCTCTCTCTCTCTGTACATAGTCTCTCTCTCTCTGTACATAGTTCTCTCTCTCTGTACATAGTTCTCTCTCTCTGTACATAGTTCTCTCTCTCTGTACATAGTTCTCTCTCTCTGTACATAGTTCTCTCTCTCTGTACATAGTTCTCTCTCTCTGTACATAGTTCTCTCTCTCTGTACATAGTTCTTCTCTCTCTCTGTACATAGTCTCTCTCTCTCTGTACATAGTTCTCTCTCTCTGTACATAGTTCTCTCTCTCTGTACATAGTTCTCTCTCTCTCTGTACATAGTTCTCTCTCTCTGTACATAGTTCTCTCTCTCTGTACATAGTTCTCTCTCTCTCTGTACATAGTTCTCTCTCTCTCTCTGTACATAGTTCTCTCTCTCTCTGTACATAGTTCTCTCTCTCTGTACATAGTTCTCTCTCTCTGTACATAGTTTCTCTCTCTCTCTGTACATAGTCTCTCTCTCTCTGTACATAGTTCTCTCTCTCTCTGTACATAGTTCTCTCTCTCTGTACATAGTTCTCTCTCTCTGTACATAGTTCTCTCTCTCTCTGTACATAGTTTCTCTCTCTCTCTGTACATAGTTCTCTCTCTCTGTACATAGTTCTCTCTCTCTGTACATAGTTCTCTCTCTCTGTACATAGTTCTCTCTCTCTGTACATAGTTCTCTCTCTCTCTCTCTGTACATAGTTCTCTCTCTCTGTACATAGTTCTCTCTCTCTCTGTACATAGTTCTCTCTCTCTGTACATAGTCTCTCTCTCTCATCTGTACATAGTTCTCTCTCTCTGTACATAGTTCTTCTCTCTCTCTGTACATAGTTCTCTCTCTCTGTACATAGTTCTCTCTCTCTGTACATAGTTCTCTCTCTCTCTCTGTACATAGTTCTCTCTCTCTGTACATAGTTCTCTCTCTCTGTACTCTCTCTCTGTACATAGTCTCTCTCTCTCTGTACATAGTTCTCTCTCTCTCTGTACATAGTTCTCTCTCTCTGTACATAGTTCTCTCTCTCTGTACATAGTTCTTCTCTCTCTGTACATAGTTCTCTCTCTCTTCTCTCTCTCTGTACATAGTTCTTCTCTCTCTCTGTACATAGTTCTCTCTCTCTGTACATAGTTCTCTCTCTCTGTACATAGTTCTCTCTCTCTGTACTTCTCTCTGTACATAGTTCTCTCTCTCTGTACATAGTTTCTCTCTCTCTCTGTACATAGTTCTCTCTCTCTGTACATAGTTCTCTCTCTCTCTGTTCTCTCTCTCTCTCTGTACATAGTTCTCTCTCTCTGTACATAGTTCTCTCTCTGTACATAGTTCTCTCTCTGTACATAGTTCTCTCTCTCTCTCTGTACATAGTTCTCTCTCTCTGTACATAGTTCTCTCTCTCTGTACATAGTCTCTACATAGTTCTCTCTCTGTACATAGTCTCTCTCTCTCTGTACATAGTTCTCTCTCTCTGTACATAGTTCTCTCTCTCTCTGTACATAGTTCTCTTCTCTCTGTACATAGTCTCTCTCTCTGTACATAGTTCTCTTCTCTCTCTCTCTCTGTACATAGTTCTCTCTCTCTCTCTGTACATAGTTCTTCTCTCTCTCTGTACTCTCTCTGTACTCTCTCTGTACATAGTTCTCTCTCTCTCTGTACATAGTTCTCTCTCTCTCTGTACATAGTTCTCTCTCTCTCTCTGTACATAGTTCTCTCTCTCTCTCTGTACATAGTTCTCTCTCTCTCTCTGTACATAGTCTCTCTCTCTCTCTGTACATAGTTCTCTCTCTCTGTACATAGTTCTCTCTCTCTCTGTACATAGTTCTCTCTCTCTCTCTGTACATAGTTCTCTCTCTCTGTACATAGTTCTCTCTCTCTCTCTGTACATAGTTCTCACTCTCTGTACATAGTTCTCTCTCTCTCTGTACATAGTTCTCTCTCTCTGTACATAGTTCTCTCTCTCTGTACATAGTTCTCTCTCTCTGTACATAGTTCTCTCTCTCTGTACATAGTTCTTCTCTCTCTCTGTACATAGTTCTCTCTCTCTCTGTACATAGTTCTCTCTCTCTCTCTGTACATAGTTCTCTCTCTCTCTCTCTCTCTGTACATAGTTCTCTCTCTCTCTCTGTACATAGTTCTCTCTCTCTCTGTACATAGTTCTCTCTCTCTCTGTACATAGTTCTCTCTCTCTCTGTACATAGTTCTCTCTCTCTGTACATAGTTCTCTCTCTCTGTACATAGTTCTCTCTCTCTCTGTACATAGTTCTCACTCTCTCTGTACATAGTTCTCTCTCTCTCTGTACATAGTTCTCTCTCTCTGTACATAGTTCTCTCTCTCTCTCTGTACATAGTTCTCTCTCTCTCTCTGTACATAGTTCTCTCTCTCTCTCTGTACATAGTTCTCTCTCTCTCTGTACATAGTTCTCTCTCTCTGTACATAGTTCTCTCTCTGTACATAGTTCTCTCTCTCTCTCTACATAGTTCTCACTCTCTCTCTGTACATAGTTCTCTCTCTCTCTGTACATAGTTCTCTCTCTGTACATAGTTCTCTCTCTCTCTGTACATAGTTCTCACTCTCTCTCTGTACATAGTTCTCTCTCTGTACATAGTTCTCTCTCTCTCTCTCTGTACATAGTTCTCTCTCTGTACATAGTTCTCTCTCTCTCTCTGTACATAGTTCTCACTCTCTCTCTGTACATAGTTCTCTCTCTCTCTGTACATAGTTCTCTCTCTCTCTGTACATAGTTCTCTCTCTGTACATAGTTCTCTCTCTCTGTACATAGTTCTCACTCTCTGTACATAGTCTCTCTCTCTCTGTACATAGTTCTCTCTCTCTCTCTGTACATAGTTCTCTCTCTCTCTCTGTACATAGTTCTCACTCTCTCTCTGTACATAGTTCTCTCTCTCTGTACATAGTTCTCTCTCTCTCTCTCTGTACATAGTTCTCTCTCTCTGTACATAGTTCTCTCTCTCTGTACATAGTTCTCTCTCTCTGTACATAGTTCTCTCTCTCTGTACATAGTTCTCTCTCTCTGTACATAGTTCTCTCTCTCTGTACATAGTTCTCTCTCTCTGTACATAGTTCTCTCTCTCTCTGTACATAGTTCTCTCTCTCTCACTCTCTCTGTACATAGCTCTCTCTATATAAAGTGAAATAAACAATAAAAATTAACAGTAAACATTACACATACAGAAGTTTCAAAACAATACAGACATTACAAATGTCATATTATGTATATATACAGTGTTTTAACAATGTACAAATGGTAAAGGACACAAGATAAAATAAATAAGCATAAATATGGGTTGTATTTACAATGGTGTGTGTTCTTCACTGGTTGCCCTTTTCTCGTGGCAACAGGTCACAAATCTTGCTGATGTGATGCACACTGTGGTATTTCACCCAGTAGATATGGGAGTTTATCAAAATTGGATTTGTTTTCGAATTATTTGTGGATCTGTGTAATCTGAGGGAAATATGTCTCTCTAATATGGTCACACATTGGGCAGGAGGTTAGGAAGTGCAGCTCAGTTTCCACCTCATTTTGTGGGCAGTGAGCACATAGCCTGTCTTCTCTTGAGAGCCATGTCTGCCTACGGCGGCCTTTCTCAATAGCAAGGCTATGCTCACTGAGTCTGTACATAGTCAAAGCTTTCCTTAAGTTTGGGTCAGTCACAGTGGTCAGGTATTCTGCCGCTGTGTACTCTCTGTAAGGATGATGTTAAAGAGTTTTAGTATAGCCAATTGGAATTTGTTTTCTGTATATTTGATCATTACATTGAGGATACCATCAACACCACAGGCCTTTTTGGGTTGGAGGGTTTTTATTTTGTCCTGTAACTCATTCAATGTAATTGGAATATCCAGTGGGTTCTGGTAGTCTTTAATAGTTGATTCTAAGATCTGTAATTGATCATGTATATGTTTTTGCTCTTTATTCTTTGTTATAGAGCTAAAAAGATTGGAGAAGTGGTTTACCCATACATCTCCATTTTGGATAGATCATTATTCGTGTTGTTGTTTGTTTAGTGTTTTCCATTTTTCCCAGAAGTGGTTAGAGTCTATGGATTCTTCAATTGCATTGAGCTGATTTCTGACATGCTGTTCCTTCTTTTTCCGTAGTGTATTTCTGTATTGTTTTAGTGGTTCACCATAGTGAAGGCGTAGACTCAGGTTTTCCGGGTCTCTATGTTTTTGGTTGGACAGGTTTCTCAATTTCTTTCTTAGATTTTTGCATTCTTCATCAAACCATTTGTCATTGTTGTTAATTTTCTTGGGTTTTCTATTTGAGATTTTTAGATTTGATAGGGAAGCTGAGAGGTCAAATATACTGTTTAGTTTTTCTACAGCCAAGTTTACACCTTCACTATTATATAGTTCTCTCTATATATATATATAGCTCTCTCTCTCTCTCTCTCTCTATAGTTCTCTCTATATATATATACAGTGCCTTGTGAAAGTATTCGGCCCCCTTGAACTTTGAGACCTTTTGCCACATTTCAGGCTTCAAACATAAAGATATAAAACTGTATTTTTTTGTGAAGAATCAACAACAAGTGGGACACAATCATGAAGTGGAACGACATTTATTGAATATTTCAAACTTTTTTAACAAATCAAAAACTGAAAAATTGGGCGTGCAAAATTATTCAGCCCCCTTAAGTTAATACTTTTAGTTCTCTCTCTCTCTCTGTACATAGTACTCTCTCTCTCTCTCTCTCTCTCTCTCTACATAGTTCTCTCTCTCTCTGTACATAGTTCTCTCTCTCTCTCTACATAGTTCTCTCTCTCTCTCTACATAGTTCTCTCTCTCTCTACATAGTTCTTTCTCTCTCTGTACATAGTTCTCTCTCTCTCTCTACATAGTTATCTCTCTCTCTCTCTATACATAGTTCTCTCTCTCTCTCTACATAGTTCTCTCTCTCTCTCTACATAGTTATCTCTCTCTCTCTGTACATAGTTCTCTCTCTCTCTCTACATAGTTCTCTCTCTCTCTCTCTCTGTACATAGTTCTCTCTCTCTCTCTGTACATAGTTCTCTCTCTCTCTCTGTACATAGTTCTCTCTCTCTCTCTGTACATAGTTCTCTCTCTCTGTACATAGTTCTCTCTCTCTCTACATAGTTCTCTCTCTCTCTCTCTCTCTCTCTACATAGTTCTCTCTCTCTCTCTCTACATAGTTCTCTCTCTCTCTCTACATAGTTCTCTCTCTCTCTCTCTACATAGTTCTCTCTCTCTCTCTACATAGTTCTCTCTCTCTCTCTGTACATAGTTCTCTCTCTCTCTACATAGTTCTCTCTCTCTCTCTCTCTCTCTCTACATAGTTCTCTCTCTCTCTCTGTACATAGTTCTCTCTCTCTCTCTCTACATAGTTCTCTCTCTCTCTCTGTACATAGTTCTCTCTCTCTCTGTACATAGTTCTCTCTCTCTCTCTGTACATAGTTCTCTCTCTCTCTGTACATAGTTCTCTCTCTCTCTGTACATAGTTCTCTCTCTCTGTACATAGTTCTCTCTCTCTGTACATAGTTCTCTCTCTCTGTACATAGTTCTCTCTCTCTGTACATAGTTCTCTCTCTCTGTACATAGTTTCTCTCTCTCTGTACATAGTTCTCTCTCTCTCTACATAGTTCTCTCTCTCTCTGTACATAGTTTCTCTCTCTCTCTCTACATAGTTCTCTCTCTCTCTCTACATAGTTCTCTCTCTCTCTCTGTACATAGTTCTCTCTCTCTCTCTCTATATAGTTCTCTCTCTCTCTGTACATAGTTCTCTCTCTCTCTGTACATAGTTCTCTCTCTCTCTGTACATAGTTCTCTCTCTCTCTCATAGTTCTCTCTCTCTCTGTACATAGTTCTCTCTCTCTCTGTACATAGTTTCTCTCTCTCTGTACATAGTTCTCTCTCTGTACATAGTTCTCTCTCTCTGTACATAGTTCTCTCTCTCTCTCTATACATAGTTCTCTCTCTCTACATAGTTCTCTCTCTGTACATAGTTCTCTCTCTCTCTCTGTACATAGTTCTCTCTCTCTCTGTACATAGTTCTCTCTCTCTCTCTGTACATAGTTCTCTCTCTCTCTGTACATAGTTCTCTCTCTCTCTCTGTACATAGTTCTCTCTCTCTCTCTCTCTCTACATAGTTCTCTCTCTCTCTCTGTACATAGTTCTCTCTCTCTGTACATAGTTCTCTCTCTCTCTCTCTCTGTACATAGTTCTCTTCTCTCTCTGTACATAGTTCTCTCTCTCTCTCTGTACATAGTTCTCTCTCTCTCTCTGTACATAGTTCTCTCTCTCTCTCTCTGTACATAGTTCTCTCTCTCTCTCTCTCTCTCTGTACATAGTTCTCTCTCTCTCTCTCTACATAGTTCTCTCTCTCTCTCTCTACATAGTTCTCTCTCTCTCTCTGTACATAGTTCTCTCTCTCTCTCTGTACATAGTTCTCTCTCTCTCTCTGTACATAGTTCTCTCTCTCTCTGTACATAGTTCTCTCTCTCTCTCTACATAGTTCTCTCTCTCTCTGTACATAGTTCTCTCTCTCTGTACATAGTTTCTCTCTCTCTCTCTACATAGTTCTCTCTCTCTCTCTCTACATAGTTCTCTCTCTCTCTCTCTCTCTACATAGTTCTCTCTCTCTCTCTCTGTACATAGTTCTTCTCTCTCTCTCTGTACATAGTTCTCTCTCTCTCTGTACATAGTTCTCTCTCTGTACATAGTTCTCTCTCTCTCTGTACATAGTTCTCTCTCTCTCTGTACATAGTTCTCTCTCTCTGTACATAGTTCTCTCTCTCTCTCTGTACATAGTCTCTCTCTCTGTACTCTCTCTCTGTACATAGTACATAGTTCTCTCTCTCTCTGTACATAGTTCTCTCTCTCTCTCTGTACATAGTTCTCTCTCTCTCTGTACATAGTTCTCTCTCTCTCTCTGTACATAGTTTCTCTCTCTCTGTACATAGTTCTCTCTCTCTCTCTGTACATAGTTCTCTCTCTCTCTGTACATAGTTTCTCTCTCTCTCTCTCTCTGTACATAGTTCTCTCTCTCTCTGTACATAGTTCTCTCTCTCTCATAGTTCTCTCTCTGTACATAGTTCTCTCTCTCTACATAGTTCTCTCTCTCTCTACATAGTTCTCTCTCTCTCTGTACATAGTTTCTCTCTCTCTCTACATAGTTCTCTCTCTCTCTCATAGTCTCTCTCTCTACATAGTTCTCTCTCTCTCTACTCTCTCTCTCTGTACATAGTTCTCTCTCTCTCTCTGTACATAGTTCTCTCTCTCTCTCTGTACATAGTTCTCTCTCTCTCTACATAGTTCTCTCTCTCTCTCTACATAGTTCTCTCTCTCTCTCTCTGTACATAGTTCTCTCTCTCTCTCTATATATAGTTCTCTCTCTCTCTCTACATAGTTCTCTCTCTCTGTACATAGTTCTCTCTCTCTC
Source organism: Oncorhynchus nerka (assembly GCF_034236695.1). Lineage (NCBI taxonomy): Eukaryota > Metazoa > Chordata > Actinopteri > Salmoniformes > Salmonidae > Oncorhynchus > Oncorhynchus nerka. Next base: position 14,253,517 of record NC_088413.1, on the reverse strand, counting down.
TCTGTACATAGTTCTCTCTCTCTCTGTACATAGTTCTCTCTCTCTCTCTCTCTGTACATAGTTCTCTCTCTCTCTCTCTACATAGTTCTCTCTCTCTCTCTCTACATAGTTCTCTCTCTACATAGTTCTCTCTCTCTCTCTGTACATAGTTCTCTCTCTCTCTCTGTACATAGTTCTCTCTCTCTCTGTACATAGTTCTCTCTCTCTCTCTGTACATAGTTCTCTCTCTCTCTGTACATAGTTCTCTCTCTCTCTCTACATAGTTCTCTCTCTCTCTCTACATAGTTCTCTCTCTCTCTCTGTACATAGTTCTCTCTCTCTCTCTCTACATAGTTCTCTCTCTCTCTACATAGTTCTCTCTCTCTCTACATAGTTCTCTCTCTCTGTACATAGTTCTCTCTCTCTCTCTGTACATAGTTCTCTCTCTCTCTCTGTACATAGTTCTCTCTCTCTCTACATAGTTCTCTCTCTCTCTACATAGTTCTCTCTCTCTCTCTCTATATATATAGTTCTCTCTCTCTCTACATAGTTCTCTCTCTCTCTGTACATAGTTCTCTCTCTCTCTCTCTCTACATAGTTCTCTCTCTCTGTACATAGTTCTCTCTCTCTCTGTACATAGTTCTCTCTCTCTCTCTCTGTACATAGTTCTCTCTCTCTCTCTCTCTCTACATAGTTCTCTCTCTCTGTACATAGTTCTCTCTCTCTGTACATAGTTCTCTCTCTCTGTACATAGTTCTCTCTCTCTCTCTACATAGTTCTCTCTACATAGTTCTCTCTCTCTCTCTCTGTACATAGTTCTCTCTCTCTCTCTCTGTACATAGTTCTCTCTCTCTCTCTGTACATAGTTCTCTCTCTCTCTCTCTACATAGTTCTTTCTCTCTCTCTGTACATAGTTCTCTCTCTCTCTCTCTCTACATAGTTCTCTCTCTCTAGTGATGTTCCTGTTCAGTGGAGCAGTAGAGAGCACATGGCAAAGGGGAGGGGCTTCCCAGCGCACATGCAACTCCCAACCAATCACAGACACCTGTTGGAGAAGTTATGTGAAGAAGGGGGAGGAGTCACACGCTCAGATTTAAACTTTAGAAGCAACACTGGAGCAGACAGATCTCTGAAGAATCACTCAGTTTCCTTTTGTCGACCCCTCTTCCCTCCTTCTCCACCCCCTCTTCCCTCCTCCCCCACCACCTCTTCCCTCCTCCCCCACCCCCTCTTCCCTCCTCCCCACCCCTCTTCCCTCCTCCTCCACCCCCTCTTCCTCCTTCTCCACCCCCTCTTCCCTCCTCCCCCACCCCTCTTCCCTCCTTCTCCTCCCTCCCACCCCCCCTCCCCCCTCCCCCACCCCTCTTCCCTCCTTCTCCACCCCCTCTTCCCTCCTTCTCCACCCCCTCTTCCCTCCTTCTCCACCCTCTCTTCCCTCCTCCCCCACTTCCCTCCTTCTCCCTCCCTCCCACCCCCCCTCCCCCTCTCTCCCCTCCCCCCACCCCCTCTTCCCTCCCTCCCTCCCCCTCCCTCTCTCTCTCCCTCCCACCCCCTCTTTCCTCCTTCTCCCACCCCACTCTCTCTCCCCCTCTCCCCCTCTTCCTCCTTCTCCCCCACCCCCCTCTCTCTCCCTCCCACCCCCTCTTCCCTCCTCCCACCCCCTCTCTCCCCTTGCACCCCCTCTTCCCTCCTTCTCCCACCCCCTCTTCCCTCCTTCTCCCCCCCCACCCCCTCTCTCTCCCCTCCCTCTATTTCTGGGTGACTGGGTCATGCCGCCACTGCCGTGTGTGTGTGTGTGTGTGTATTTGCACACAATAAAACACACATTACGTATAAACCTCGAAAGAGAACAAGGTCCAACCAGTGTGTGTCCACACACACACACACTCCTGTTTAGCTGCTGGGAGACTTGTTCCCCTCTCTACAGAGATAATAAGGAGTGTGTAATGCATTTTGGAGAGACCCTTCATGTATATGGTAATGTAGTGCATATCCTGTACTGGCAGACACTAGAATATACCGATAGACTTCCACTCAGATCTATACATCCATCTCTCACATTCCTCTTCTCCCAGCTCACGCCTTGTTTCATGTGAGGGCAGCCAGGCAGGTACTGTGTGTTCCTTCTCTGTGTGTGTGTGTGTGTTCCTTCTCTCCTCTCTCTCTCTGTATACAGTACACTGGGCAGACCCTACCATTACCACAGTATGCCAGTATTGATCCCTGTGTGCCTACGTGTGTCTCCATCTCTGTCTGTGTGTGTGTGTGTCTCTGTGTGTGTGTGTGTGTGTGTGTGTGTGTGTGTCTGTGTGTGTGTGTGTGTATTTTAAGCTGGGCAGACCTGTAATCTATGTTAATGATAGTTATCACCGTGGCGACTGACTCGGTGTGGTTTATACCAGGTCTATAGACACCAGTAGAAGACTGGCTGGCTGGGGAACACACACACACACGCACAGACACACACGCACACACGCACACACACACGCACACACACAGATCAGAGGGAGGATGTGAGGTGCCATTCTAATGAGGGATGGTTGGTTCATGTCTGTCTGGCTCTGTTATGGAGATGAGAGAGAGAGAGAGAGAGAGAGAGAGAGAGAGAGAGAGAGAGACAGAGAGAGAGAGAGAGAGAGAGAAGGGAAAGATGACTGTATGATCCCTCCCCCCCTCCCTCCCTGCCTCCCTCCCCTCCCTCCTCCTATCCCTCCCTCCCCCCCTCCCCCCCCTCTCCCCTCTCATCCCCTCCCTCCCTCCCCTCCCCCTCCCTCCCTCCCCTCCCTCCCTTCCTCCTCCCCCCTCCCCTCTCCCTGCCTCCCTCTCCCTGCCTCCCCCTGTCATTCCCCCCTTCCCCCTCCCCTCCCTGCCTCCCAGGCATTTAGAGACCTCCATGTCATTTCTCCTCCTTCCATCCTTTCCACTGACCGTCATTTTCCCCTATAGGGGAGGGGGGGTTATGGACAGTGACTTCACCACCCATTTCAATAAATAACACCTGGATCTCTACCCTATAGGACACAACTACACCATGTCATTCCCCTATAGGACACAACCACACCATGTCATTCCCCTATAGGACACAACCACACCATGTCATTGTCCCCTATAGGACACAATCACACCATGTCATTCCCCTATAGGGACACAATCACACCATGTCATTCCCCCTATAGGACACAACCACACCATGTCATTAGGACACAACCACACCATGTCCCTATAGGACACAACCACACCATGTCATTCCCCCCTATAGGACACAACCACACCATGTCATTCCCCTATAGGACACAACCACACCATGTCATTCCCCTATAGGACACAACCACACCATGTCATTCCCCCCTATAGGACACAACCACACCATGTCATTCCCCTATAGGACACAACCACACCATGTCATTCCCCTATAGGACACAACCACACCATGTCATTGTCCCCTATAGGACACAACCACACCATGTCATTCCCCTATAGGACACAACCACACCATGTCATTCCCCTATAGGACACAACCACACCATGTCATTCCCCTATAGGACACAATGTCATTCCCCCACACCATGTCATTTCCCCTATAGGACACAACCACACCATGTCATTGTCCCCTATAGGACACAACCACACCATGTCATGTCCCCTATAGGACACAACCACACCATGTCATTGTCCCCTATAGGACACAACCACAGGACACAACCACACCATGTCATTGTCCCCATAGGACACAACCACACCATCATTTCCCCTATAGGACACAACCACACCATGTCATTCCCCCTATAGGACACATGTCATTTCCCCCTATAGGACACACCACCATGTCATTCCCCTATAGGACACAACCACACCATGTCATTCCCCATAGGACACAACCACACCATGTCATTAGGACACAACCACACCATGTCCCCTATAGGACACACCACACCATGTCACACCACACCATGTCATTCCCCTATAGGACACAACCACACCATGTCATTAGGACACAACCACACCCCCCCTAGGACACAACCACACCCATGTCATTCCCCTATAGGACACAACCACACCATGTCATTCCCCTATAGGACACAACCACACCATGTCATTCCCCTATAGGACACAACCACACCATGTCATGTCCCATAGGACACAACCACACCATGTCATTCCCCTAGGACACAACCACACCATGTCATTCCCCTATAGGACACAACCACACCATGTCATTCCCCTATAGGACACAACCACACCATGTCATGTCATTCCCCTATAGGACACAACCACACCATGTCATTCCCCCCTATAGGACACAACCACACCATGTCATTCCCCTATAGGACACAACCACACCATGTCATTCCCCCCTATAGGACACAACCACACCATGTCATTCCCCTATAGGACACAACCACACCATGTCATTCCCCCTATAGGACACAACCACACCATGTCATTCCCCTATAGGACACCCCATGTCATTAGGACACAACCACACCATGTCATTCCCCCTATAGGACACAACCACACCATGTCATTCCCCTATAGGATGTCATTCCCCCTATAGGACACAACACCATGTCATTCCCCTATAGGACACAACCACACCATGTCATTCCCCTATAGGACACAACCACACCATGTCATACCCCCCTATAGGACACAACCACACCATGTCATTCCCCTATAGGACACAACCACACCATGTCATTCCCCTATAGGACACAACCACACCATGTCATTCCCCTATAGGACACAACCACACCATGTCATTCCCCCTATAGGACACAACCACACCATGTCATACCCCTATAGGACACAACCACACCATGTCATTCCCCTATAGGACACAACCACACCATGTCATTCCCCTATAGGACACAACCACACCATGTCATTCCCCAGGACACAACACACCATGTCATTCCCCTAGGCAACCACACCATGTCATCATGATCATATGCAGATGGTACACACACACACACACACACACACACACACACACACACACACACACACACTATGGATACGTCAGTAAGTTGTGCTGAGAGGGATGCATGTCAGAGGTAAATGACATCATTACCATATAAATTACTTCCAACCAAAATCAAATCAAATCACATTGTATTGGTCACATGGTTAGCAGATGTTAATGCCAGTGTAGTGAAATGCTTGTGCTTCTAGTTGCAGTAGTAACCAACGAGTAACCTAACCTAACAATTCCACAACTACTACCTTACACACACAAGTGTAAAGGGAACCAAACACATCTGATAATACAGCCGCCACCACCAGACACACACACACACACACAGTAAACAGCTACCAACACACACCCAACCAACCAATAAAGAGCAACAAGACCACAACACGACTAATGCTAAAAGCTAGCCCAGGACCAATGGAGAATGCTAAGACGGCTACAGCTAAGCCAAAAGCTTGCCTGATTACAGCTGGATATGGCTAATGTTAGCCTAGCATTCAAGTGGTTATTGTACATTAGAGATATGCTACGACAGCTAGCTGTTATTGTACATTAGAGATATGCTACGACAGCTAGCTGTTATTGTACATCAGAGATATGCTACCACAGCTAGCTGTTATTGTACATCAGAGATATGCTACGACAGCTAGCTGTTATTGTACATTAGATATGCTACCACAGCTAGCTGTTATTGTACATCAGAGATATGCTACCACAGCTAGCTGTTATTGTACATTAGATATGCTACCACAGCTAGCTGTTATTGTACATTAGAGGTATGCTACGACAGCTTGCTGTCGCTCTGCCACAAAGAGAGCAAGAGAGACAGGGGGACATACAGACAGACAGAGAGAGACAGAGAGAGAGAGAGAGAGAGAGAGAGTGAGAGAGAGTGTGAGAGAGTGTGAGAGAGTGTGAGAGAGTGTGAGAGAGGAGAGAGAGGGAGAGAGAGTGTGAGAGAGGGAGAGAGAGGGAGAGTGAGAGAGAGTATGAGAGAGTGTGAGAGGGAGAGAGAGTGTGAGAGAGGGAGAGAGAGGGAGAGAGAGGGAGAGAGAGGGTGTGAGAGAGAGAGAGAGAGAGAGACAGAGAGAGAGAGAGAACACACACTCTGCTCTCTTCCTCTTGCTCTTCCTGCTCCTACTCGCTCTCCTCTGGATCCATTTCCCCTCACTCTCTCTCCCCCACACCCTGAGGCCACAAACGTTTGCACGTCACACACACGCCACAGAACACCAGCAGCAGGCTTTGTTCCAGCACTTTCCCCGTGGGGTCTGGAGGAAGAGGGAGCAGAAACACATCCATCCTAGACTGACGTTTCTTAACACCGGCATGTATTCATGAGACTGAACATTAGAGCAGGGCTCTCCCTGTCTCCTCCCTCTCCTCCCTCTCTCCTCCTCTCCCTCCCCTCCCTCTCCTCCCTCTCCTCCTTCTCTCCTCCCTCTCTCCTTCTCTCCTCCTCCCTCTCTCCTCATTCTCCTCCTCCCTCTCTCCTCATTCTCCTCCCTCTCTCCTCACTCTCCTCCTCTCTCCTCCCTCTCCTCCATCTCTCCTCCCTCTCTCTCCTCCTTCTCTCCTCCCTCCTTCTCTCCTCCTTCTCTCCTCCCTCCTTTTCTTCTTCTCTGGTGTGTGTGTCAGGGGTGTTACTAGTGCAGCACTAACGGTGCTGTGGTCTTTCACACATGAGTGTGTGTGTGTGTGTGTGTGTGTGTGTGGTAATAACCCTTGAACAGATAGATCTGATCTCCTCAGGACATGTCATCATCAGCTTCCCTTACTGTTCTGCCTGACACTCTCCCTCACTACCTCCCTCCATGGCTCTTTTGCTTCCTCCCTCCCTCCCTCCCTTCCTTCACTCCATGGCTCTATTCCTTTCTTCCCTCCCTCCTTCCCTTCCCTCCCCCTCCCTTCCTTCTCTCTCCTTTCCTCCCTCACTCCTCTCCTCCCTGAAAGACATCCTCCCTCTAGACATCCGCTTATATACCTCTCTCGCACCCTCTCTCCTCATTTCTCCTCCTTCCTCTGTTGCCCTCCTTCTCCTAATTTCTCCTCCTTCCTCTGTTGCCCTCCCTCTCTCTGTTGCGTGTCCTCCTGCTCATTCGCTCACTGTCACCCCCCCATCTTTCCTGCCTCATTTCTCTCTCTAATGATACCTCGGCCCTCCCTCTCTGTCCCTCCCTCTCTGTCCCTCCCTCTCTGTCCCTCCCTCTTCACAAAACAATCAACAGTGTTTTCTGGCAGTCGAGTGTGTGTGTGTTTAGGGGACAGTAAAGGGACGGACAGTCAGTCTGCCTCGGGCTCTGAGGCTTTTCATCCCAGCCTCTGTCGCCATGGTGACGCCCCTCCCATTGCCCCCTCCAACAGCCAATAAAAACGCTGAAAAACCACAGTAGCTTCCTGATTCCCGACAATGATTTTTAAAGAGACAGTGTACATTTCAAACGTCAGCCACTTGCAGTCATAGAGGCAGTAGGCATCACGAAAGCAGGTAACCTCATGTAGCAGGTGTAAAACACACGCCTGAGTCCCACATCTGCCTTTCAGCAGAAAAGGAAGCTAGGTTGAATTAGCTGTATCCCTGCAACCCACGGTTACAGATGAAGAGTAAATTAAAATTAAATAAGCGTTTGGAAGAAGAAGAAAGGGCCTTTTGGGAAGAACAGCTGACTGAAGACGGGACACACAGGCATTTGTGTTGTCGAGTCGGTTTCCACGACAACATCTGGTCGTAACAACGGGACACACAGGCATTTGTGTTGTCGAGTCGGTTTCCGCGACAACATCTGGTCTTAACAACGGGACACACAGGCATTTGTGTTGTCGAGTCGGTTTCCACGACAACATCTGGTCTTAACAACGGGACACACAGGCATTTGTGTTGTCGAGTCGGTTTCCGCGACAACATCTGGTCTTAACAACGGGACACACAGACATTTGTGTTGTCGAGTCGGTTTCCGCGACAACATCTGATCTTAACAACGGGACACACAGGCATTTGTGTGGTCGAGTCGGTTTCCCTGACAACATCTGGTCTTAACAACGGGACACACAGCAAACAGGGAATAGGATGGGCTTGAAACCTCTAACCCTGGGAACTTGACTGGTAAACCTACAACAAAATCTCACAGCGAAACACTTTGACTTCAGATTCTGATGTTGATCCCCGGTTTCGCCAAAACGCAGAATTTCGAACTGGTTCCAAACGTCAAATTCCCAACGTGTTTTTAAAAACACCCTGGGTTGCTAGTTCTGTTTTTGACTTGTTTCTCCAAATGTCAAATCCCTCCTGTGAGGTAACGGAACACTCACACCGTCATCACATTATGACATCATTGACTTGAATGGGGAGCACGTTCATTCTATTTCTAAGGCATGTGGTCCGGAGAGGAGGAAGGGAGCATGGGTCAATAACAACTTACCAAATAGGTGTGTGTGTGTGTGTGTGTGTGTGTGTGTGTGTGTGTGTGTGTGTGTGTGTGTGTGTGTGTGTGTGTCTAAGTGAAAGTGACCTCGTTACCATCCGATCCCCCACACACACACATACAGCGAGCCTTCTATTGTCCCTAGACAAAGACCTTCACTAGCATCCCTGAGGGAGGGACCCTGATTCTGCACCCACACACCCTTGCACAGAGTCCTACACACACACACACACACACACACACACACACACACACACACACACACAGGTTACCCTGCTAGCAGAGAGAGTGGGAGGAAGCAGACTAGAGGGATGGTAACAAGGGTAATGTAAAGGTAGTGGAGGGGGGTTGGGGTGTGTTGCTATGGTAACAAGGGTAATATTAAGGTGGGGGAGGGTGTGAGGGGGTTAGGGTGTGTTGCTATGGTAACCGGGTTATTACAAAGGTGGAGGAGGGTGTGAGGGGGTTGGGGTGTGTTGCTATGGTAACCGGGTTATTACAAAGGTGAGGGGGTTAGGGTGTGTTGATATGGTAACAGGGTTATTACAAAGGTGGGGGGCTAGGGTGTGTTCCTATGATAACAGTCGATATTATAAAGGTAGGGGGGAGTGTGAGGGGGGGGTTAGGGTGTGTTGCTAGGGTAACAGGGTTATTACAAAGATGGGGAGGGTGTGAGGGGGGTTCGGGTGTGTTGCCATGGTAACAGGGGCATTATACAGGTAGGGGAAGGTGTTACGGTGTCTTGCTATGGTAACAGGGGTATTATAGGCAACTTAAGAGAGTGATCAGACAGACAGACAGACAGAGCCCGCTTCCTTCTGTCAGAAGAGTGTGTGTGTGTGTATTGGGAGGGGGTCAATGGTTGTGCCAATTAGACTTGAGTGTGTGTGTGTGTGTGTGTGTGTGTGTGTGTGTGTGTGTGTGTGTGTGTGTGTGTGTGTGTGTGGCCAGTCCCTCCATCCCATGTTGTTCTCTCCTCTTCAATCTGTATCAGAATCAACTCTTTGCTCTCTCTCTGCTTCACACCTCTAAGACACACTGACCTGACATACACACACACACACACACACACACACACACACACACACACACACACACACACGCACACACCCCATGAGGTCTGCCTCCCTCCTACTCACTCAGTCATTCAAATGATCTCTTTGTCTGGAGGGAGTACGACAGAGAGAAGAAACAACGAGGGAGGGAGGGAGAGAGATAGAAGATTCAACGAGGGAGGGAGAGAGAAAGAGAGAGAGAGAAGAAACAACGAGGGAGGGAGGGAGAGAGAGAGAAGATTCAACGAGGGAGGGAGAGAGAAAGAGAAGATTCAACGAGGGAGGGAGAGAGAAAGAGAAGATTCAACGAGGGAGGGAGGGAGAAAGAGAGAGAAGAAACAACGAGGGAGGGAGAGAGAAGAAACAACGAGGGAGGGAGAGAGAAGAAACAACGAGGGAGGGAGAGAGAAGAAACAACGAGGGAGGGAGAGAGAAGAAACAACGAGGGAGGGAGAGAGAAGAAACAACGAGGGAGGGAGAGAGAAGAAACAACGAGGGAGGGAGAGAGAAGAAACAACGAGGGAGGGAGAGAGAAGAAACAACGAGGGAGGGAGAGAGAAAGAGAGAGAAGAAACAACGAGGGAGGGAGAGAGAAAGAGAGAGAAGAAACAACGAGGGAGGGAGAGAGAAAGAGAGAGAAGAAACAACGAGGGAGGGAGAGAGAAAGAGAGAGAAGAAACGAGGGAGGGAGAGAGAAGAAACAACGAGAGAGAAAGAGAGAGAAAAGGGGGAGAGAGAAGAAACAACGAGAGGGGGAGAGAGAAGAAACAACGAGGGGGGAGAGGAGAGAGAAGAAACAACGAGGGGGGAGAGAGAAAGAGAGAGAAGAAACAACGAGGGGGAGGAGAAAGAGAGAGAAGAAACAACGAGGAGGGAGAGAAGAAACAACGAGGGAGGGATGAGAGAAGAAACAACGAGGGGGGAGAGAGAGAGAAGAAACAACGAGGGAGGGGAGAGAAGAAACAACGAGGGAGGGAGAAGAAACAACGAGGGAGGGAGAGAGAAAGAGAGAGAAGAAACAACGAGGGAGGGAGAGAGAAAGAGAGAGAAGAAACAACGAGGGAGGGAGGAGGGAGGGAGAGAGAAGATTCAACGAGGGAGGGAGAGTGAGAGAAGATTCAACGAGGGAGGGAGAGAGAGAGAAGATTCAACGAGGGAGGGAGGGAGAAAGAGAGAGAAGAAACAACGAGGGAGGGAGGGAGAGAGAGAGAAGATTCAACGAGGGAGGGAGAGCGAAAGAGAAGATTCAACGAGGGAGGGAGAGAGAAAGAGAGAGAAGAAACAACGAGGGAGGGAGAGAGAAGAAACAACGAGGGAGGGAGGGAGAGAGAGAGAAGATTCAACGAGGGAGGGAGAGAGAAAGAGAAGATTCAACGAGGGAGGGAGGGAGAAAGAGAGAGAAGAAACAACGAGGGAGGGAGAGAGAAAGAGAGAAGAAACAACGAGGGAGGGAAAGAGAAGAAACAACGAGGGAGGGAGGGAGAAAGAGAGAGAAGAAACAACGAGGGGGAAAGAGAAAGAGAGAGAAGAAACAACGAGGGGGAAAGAGAAAGAGAGAGAAGAAACAACGAGGGGGAAAGAGAAAGAGAGAGATTAAACAACGAGGGGGAAAGAGAAAGAGAGAGATGAAACAACGAGGGGGGAGAGAAAGAGAGAGATGAAACAACGAGGGAGAGAGAAGAAACAACGAGGGGGGGAGAGAGAAAGGGGGGAGGAAAAGACAGGGACAAGAAAATCGAGGGGGAGAAAAATACATGAGGTAAAAGGAAACAGAGAAAGAATGAGAGAAACAGAGAAAGAATGAGAGAAACAGAGAAAGAATGAGAGAGAAAGACAGAAAGAGAGAGAGGTAGCTGCTCAGCGGGCCCCAGTGCTGCCCTGAACTTGTTTGATCCAGTTCCCTCACCAGCCGTTCCTCCACATACATTCCTGTGGTTGGATGAGGCGCTGCAAGGAGAACGACAGAAGGAGAGAGGAAGGAGAGAGAGACAGTAACGAGAGAGAGAGAGAGAGACAGTTACGAGAGAGAGAGCGAGAGAGAGAGGAAGGAGAGAGAGGAAGGAGAGAGAGAGAAAGGAGAGAGACAGTAACAAAGGAGAGAGAGAGAGAGAGAGAGAGAGAGAAAGGAGAGAGAGAGAGAGAGAGAGAGAGAAAGAGAGAGAGAGAGAGAGAGCAAGAGAGAAGGGGAGGGAAAGGGAATACTGAAAGAGAGGAAGAGGGCGCCTCTAGACAGAGAGAAGAGCGAGAAAAGGGAGAGCAATCGAGACAGAACCAGCCAGAGTAAACCTACACCAAGTGCCAAAGTTACCTGCTACTAAAGTTCACCCCTCCCTCCCTCCCTCTCTTCCATCCCTCCCTCCCTCCCTCCCTCCCTCTCTTCCTCCCTCCCTCCTCTCCTCCCTCCCTCTCTTCCCTCCCTCCCTCTCCTCCCTCCCTCCCTCTCCTCCCTTCTCTTCTCCCACTCAGTAACTTGACTCCTGTTCTGTCTCTCAGTGCCAAAAACAAAACCCTGAATTACACGAGGAGAGAAGAGAGACAGAGAGGAAGGGAGCAACAAAACCCTTTGGTGAAGGACACACACACACACTAGATCTCTAACCAGAGTCACACCTCACATACAACGTGTGTGTACTGCTGGCGTCACAGACACACCACCAAAACCCCGACACACACACACACACAGACACACACACACACACACACCACCAAAACCCTTTGGTGAAGGACACACACACACACACACACACACACACACACACACACACCACCAAAACCCCGACGGTACTACTTTTAAACGCACAGCGGTAGAACCGTTAGACCGCAACTACGTCACCACGACAACGTCACAACACACGCTGGGAGGATCTATCCACTCTAAACATACCGTAGTCATTCAGTCAACCCTCTGGTGAACAAACGGGCGGTCGGGACCCTCTGGTGAATCCTCATCCTCCCAAGGCTGATGAGCCAGTCTTTCATTTCCTCCCCAATTTCAGGATATCCCATGTTAATGTTGTTTCATCACTGCATCTCCCCAGTGGGCTCTGGAGAGGAGGAGGTGGAGTCACGAGTCCTCTGAAACATGACCCCACCCCAAACCAAGCTCCTTTAACACCCGCTTAACCCGGAAGCCAACTGCACCAATGTGTCAGAGGAAACAGCGTTAAAATGACGATCGGAGTCAGCCTGCAGGAGCCCGGCCCGCCACAAGGAGTCGCTAGAACGCCATGAGCCAAGTAAAGGGCCCCTTCCCGGCCAAACACTCCCCTAACTCGGACGACGCTGGGCCAAATACTCCCCTAACTCGGATGACGCTGGGCCAATTGTGTGCCGCTCTATGGGACTCCCGGTTGTGACGCCACGATGCAGTGCCTTAGACCGCTGTGCCCCTCCGGAGGCGCGACAAGCCAGGCTTTATAATGAAACAGTCCACGATGCAAGAAATCCTAGAAAAGAACAACGAAATGCAGGGACGGAAAATAAAGGTGAAAAGCGTCTTGGGACTTACCTATTACCCAGAATGCACCACAGGAGGTCGGGAGGTCACAGCAGAAGGGGGAAGGAGAAGAGAAGAACAACACATTAGATCACTGCAACTGAACAAGGCAGAGGTCAACATTCCACAGTCCAGAGTCAATAAGACACTCAACTGGTTTCATTAGTCCACCACCAAACAGAAAAGGTAGATGCTTCTCTACTACACCGACTGACTGCTCATACCTAGCCACTGACTGACTGCTCATACCTAGCCAGACCACCGACTGACTGCTCATACCTAGCCAGACCACCGACTGACTGCTCATACCCAGCCAGACCACCGACTGACTGCTCATACCCAGCCAGACCACTGACTGACTGCTCATACCCAGCCAGACCACTGACTGACTGCTCATACCTAGCCAAAAAGGACATGCTGTCAGATTCTGTGAAGTTATGAGCTAATAAAGATGGCTAACAGGGGGTCACGACAGCGGTAGACAGGATGTGTTCTTCAGACGAGTGAAGATGGGAGGAGAGGAAACCATTATAGACTATTGGGCTGTAGGTCTCCCCTCTATTTCCTTTCTCACATGGTATACCTTCTGACTGTCTCTCTCCTGTCTTCACTAGGTCTACCTTCTGACTGTCTCTCTCTCTCTCCTGTCTTCACTAGGTCTACCTTCTGACTGTCTCTCTCTCTCCTGTCTTCACTAGGTCTACCTTCTGACTGTCTCTCTCTCTCTCCTGTCTTCACTAGGTCTACCTTCTGACTGTCTCTCTCTCTCTCCTGTCTTCACTAGGTCTACCTTCTGACTGTCTGACTGTCTTCACTAGGTCTACCTTCTGACTGTCTCTCTCTCCTGTCTTCCCTAGGTCTACCTTCTGACTGTCTCTCTCTCCTGTCTTCACTAGGTCTACCTTCTGACTGTCTCTCTCTCCTGTCTTCACTAGGTCTACCTTCTGACTGTCTCTCTCTCCTGTCTTCACTAGGTCTACCTTCTGACTGTCTCTCTCTCCTGTCTTCACTAGGTCTACCTTCTGACTGTCTCTCTCTCCTGTCTTCACTAGGTCTACCTTCTGACTGTCTCTCTCTCCTGTCTTCACTAGGTCTACCTTCTGACTGTCTCTCTCTCTCCTGTCTTCACTAGGTCTACATTCTGACTGTCTCTCCTGTCTTCACTAGGTCTACCTTCTGACTGTCTCTCTCTCCTGTCTTCACTAGGTCTACCTTCTGACTCTCTCTCTCTCCTGTCTTCACTAGGTCTACCTTCTGACTGTCTGTCTCTCCTGTCTTCACTAGGTCTACCTTCTGACTGTCTTCACTAGGTCTACCTTCTGACTGTCTCTCTCTCCTGTCTTCACTAGGTCTACCTTCTGACTGTCTCTCTCTCCTGTCTTCACTAGGTCTGACTGTCTCTCTCTGACTGTCTCTCTCTGTCTCTCTCTCCTGTCTTCTTCACTAGGTCTACCTTCTGACTGTCTACCTTCTGACTGTCTCTCTCCTGTCTTCACTAGGTCTACCTTCTGACTCTCTCTCTCCTGTCTTCACTAGGTCTACCTTCTGACTGTCTGTCTGTCTTCACTAGGTCTACCTCCTGTCTTCACTAGGTCTACCTTCTGTCTGTCTGTCTCTCCTGTCTTCACTAGGTCTACCTTCTGACTGTCTGTCTCTCCTGTCTTCACTAGGTCTACCTTCTGACTGTCTCTCCTCCTCTCTTCACTAGGTCTACCTTGACTGTCTGTCTGTCTCTCCTCCTCTCTTCACTAGGTCTACCTTGACTGTCTGTCTGTCTGTCTGTCTCTCCTCTCTTCAGGTCTACCTTGACTGTCTGTCTGTCTTCACTAGGTCTTGATCTGTCTGTCTGTCTGTCTGTCTCTCTCCTCTCTTCACTAGGTCTACCTTGACTGACTGTCTGTCTCTCCTCCTCTCTTCACTAGGTCTACCTTGACTGACTGTCTGTCTCTCCTCCTCTCTTCACTAGGTCTACCTTGACTGTCTGTCTGTCTCTCCTCCTCTCTTCACTAGGTCTACCTTGACTATCTGTCTGTCTGTCTGTCTGTCTCTCCTCCTCTCTTCACTAGGTCTACCTTGACTGACTGTCTGTCTTTCTCTCCTCCTCTCTTCACTAGGTCTACCTTCTGACTGTCTCTCTCTCCTCTCTTCACTAGGTCTACCTTCTGACTGTCTCTCTCCTGTCTTCACTAGGTCTACCTTCTGACTGTCTCTCTCTCTCCTGTCTTCACTAGGTCTACCTTCTGACTGTCTCTCTCTCCTGTCTTCACTAGGTCTACCTTCTGACTGTCTCTCTCTCCTGTCTTCACTAGGTCTACCTTCTGACTGTCTGTCTCTCCTGTCTTCACTAGGTCTACCTTCTGACTGTCTCTCTCTCCTGTCTTCACTAGGTCTACCTTCTGACTGCCTCTCTCTCCAGTCTTCACTAAGTCTACCTTCTGACTGTCTGTCTCGCCTGTCTTCACTAGGTCTACCTTCTGACTGTCTCTCCTGTCTTCACTAGGTCTACCTTCTGACTGTCTCTCTCTCCTGTCTTCACTAGGTCTACCTTCTGACTGTCTGTCTCTCCTGTCTTCACTAGGTCTACCTTCTGACTGTCTGTCTCTCCTGTCTTCACTAGGTCTACCTTCTGACTGTCTCTCTCTCCTGTCTTCACTAGGTCTACCTTCTGACTGTCTCTCTCTCCTGTCTTCACTAGGTCTACCTTCTGACTGTCTCTCTCTCCTGTCTTCACTAGGTCTACCTTCTGACTGTCTCTCTCTCCTGTCTTCACTAGGTCTACCTTCTGACTGTCTCTCTCTCCTGTCTTCACTAGGTCTACCTTCTGACTGTCTCTCTCTCCTGTCTTCACTAGGTCTACCTTCTGACTCTCTCTCCTGTCTTCACTAGGTCTACCTTCTGACTGTCTCTCTCTCCTGTCTTCACTAGGTCTACCTTCTGACTCTCTCTCTCTCCTGTCTTCACTAGGTCTACCTTCTGACTGTCTGTCTCTCCTGTCTTCACTAGGTCTACCTTCTGACTGTCTCTCCTCTCTTCACTAGGTCTACCTTGACTGTCTGTCTGTCTCTCCTCCTCTCTTCACTAGGTCTACCTTGACTGTCTGTCTGTCTCTCCTCTCTTCACTAGGTCTACCTTGACTGTCTGTCTCTCCTCCTCTCTTCACTAGGTCTACCTTGACTGTCTGTCTGTCTCTCCTCCTCTCTTCACTAGGTCTACCTTGACAGTCTGTCTGTCTGTCTGTCTGTCTCTCCTCTCTTCACTAGGTCTACCTTGACTGTCTGTCTGTCTCTCCTCCTCTCTTCACTAGGTCTACCTTGACTGTCTGTCTCTCCTCCTCTCTTCACTAGGTCTACCTTGACTGACTGTCTGTCTCTCCTCCTCTCTTCACTAGGTCTACCTTGACTGTCTGTCTGTCTCTCCTCCTCTCTTCACTAGGTCTACCTTGACTGTCTGTCTGTCTGTCTGTCTGTCTGTCTGTCTCTCCTCCTCTCTTCACTAGGTCTACCTTGACTGACTGTCTGTCTTTCTCTCCTCCTCTCTTCACTAGGTCTACCTTCTGACTGTCTCTCTCTCCTCTCTTCACTAGGTCTACCTTCTGACTGTCTCTCTCCTGTCTTCACTAGGTCTACCTTCTGACTGTCTCTCTCTCTCTCTCCTGTCTTCACTAGGTCTACCTTCTGACTGCCTCTCTCTCTCTCCTGTCTTCACTAGGTCTACATTCTGACTGTCTCTCTCTCCGGTCTTCACTAGGTCTACCTTCTGACTGTCTGTCTCTCCTGTCTTCACTAGGTCTACCTTCTGACTGTCTCTCTCTCCTGTCTTCACTAGGTCTACCTTCTGACTGCCTCTCTCTCCAGTCTTCACTAGGTCTACCTTCTGACTGTCTCTCTCTCCTGTCTTCACTAGGTCTACCTTCTGACTGCCTCTCTCTACAGTCTTCACTAAGTCTACCTTCTGACTGTCTGTCTCGCCTGTCTTCACTAGGTCTACCTTCTGACTGTCTCTCCTGTCTTCACTAGGTCTACCTTCTGACTGTCTGTCTCTCCTGTCTTCACTAGGTCTACCTTCTGACTGTCTCTCTCTCCTGTCTTCACTAGGTCTACCTTCTGACTGTCTCTCTCTCCTGTCTTCACTAGGTCTACCTTCTGACTGTCTCTCTCTCCTGCCTTCACTAGGTCTACCTTCTGACTCTCTCTCTCTCCTGTCTTCACTAGGTCTACCTTCTGACTGTCTCTCTCTCCTGTCTTCACTAGGTCTACCTTCTGACTGTCTCTCCTCCTCTCTTCACTAGGTCTACCTTGACTGTGTCTCTCCTCCTCTCTTCACTAGGTCTACCTTGACTGTCTGTCTGTCTCTCCTCCTCTCTTCACTAGGTCTACCTTGACTGTCTGTCTGTCTCTCCTCCTCTCTTCACTAGGTCTACCTTGACTGACTGTCTGTCTTTCTCTCCTCCTCTCTTCACTAGGTCTACCTTGACTGTCTGTCTGTCTGTCTCTCCTCCTCTCTTCACTAGGTCTACCTTGACTGTCTGTCTGTCTGTCTCTCCTCCTCTCTTCACTAGGTCTACCTTCTGACTGTCTGACTGACTGTCCTTCTGTCTGTCTCTCCTTTTGACTATCTGTTCTTCTGGCTCTCTCTCTCTCTCCTCTGTCTGTCCCTCTCCTCGCCTCTCTCTCTCTCTCCTCTGTCTGTCCCTCTCCTCTCCCCGCCTCTCTCTCTCTCCTCTGTCTGTCCGTCCCTCTCCTCTCCCCACCTCTCTCTCTCTCTCTCTCCTCTGTCTGTCCCTCTCCTCTCCCCGCCTCTCTCTCTCTCCTCTGTCTGTCCCTCTCCTCTCCCCCGTCTGTCCCTCTCCTCTCCCCGCCTCTCTCTCTCTCTCCTCTGTCTGTCCCTCTCCTCTCCCCGCCTCTCTCTCTCTCCTCTGTCTCTCTCTCTCTCTCTCCTCTGTCTGTCCCTCTCCTCTCCCTGCCTCCCTCTCGTCCTCTCTTCACTCCTTTACCTCAGATAACCCCCAACACGGCTCTACGTCTCTCTGTCGTCCTCTCTCTTTCCCTGGCCCTCTATATCCCACCCTCTCAGTGTGTGTTGACTCAGCAAACAGCCTCTGATCCCCACTAAGGTTTTAGGGAGCAGACTGCTCCTGGTCCCCCCCTCACAGCCTAGTGACAAACAATGACCTGCTCACGTACTCAACTAACTAGTGGAATCCTACCCCACTACTACAGGCTGTCTAAGGAGTGGATTACACAATGTGTTTACCAACAACACCTACAAACTACTTCATCCCCCATACACCCCCTTTAGTCACCGCCCCCTTTCGTCTGGGGACGGGTTAAAAGATCCCCATCGATTGTGTGTGTGTGTACGTGTGTGTGCGTACGTGTGTGTGTGTGTACACGTGTGTGTGTGTGTGTGTGTGTGTGTGTGTGTGTGCGTGCGTGTATGGTCGAATTGAGGGGCTTAAATGAGAGGAGGGAAGACGGGTGAATTACTATGGAGAGCAAATGTGTGTCACGGTGTGTGTGTGTCTGTATATGGTGTGTATGTGTGTCACGGTGTGTGTGTGTGTGTGTGTGTGTGTGTGTGTGTGTGTGCGTGTATGGTCGAATTGAGGGGCTTAAATGAGAGGAGGGAAGACGGGTGAAGTACTATGGAGAGCAAATGTGTGTCACGTGTGTGTGTGTGCGTGTGTCACGGTGTGTGTGTGTGTGTGTATGTTTCTGTATATGGTGTGTGTGTGTCACGGTGTGTGTGTGTGTGTGTCATAATGTGTGCGTGTGTCTGTATATGGTGTGTGTGTGTGTGTGTGCGTGTATATGGTGTGTGTGTGCGTGTATATGGTGTGCGTGTGTGTGTGTGTGTCACGGTGTGTGTGTGTCTGTATATGGTGTGTGTGTGTGTGCATATGGTGTGTGTGTGTGTGCGTGTATGTGTATATGGTGTGTGTGTGTGTGTCATGGTGTGTGTGACGAGAGCTGCTCCACTCTTCCTCCTTGAGGGCTCTTTATGCATCTATAAAACGCTTGAGCGATTCTAAGACACCAACCCCCTCCTCTCTCTCTCTTTCCATCCCCCTCTCACCACCTGCTAATAGCCCTGTCTGCTCTCTTCACCCCCTCAGCCCTAAACACAACCTACTGCCCTGACACACACACACACACACACACACACACACACACACAAGCTAACCAATAGTCTCCATCCTCCTAAGTGACAAAACCTCACACTATCATTCTCTTCATCCCCCATTTCTCTCCCTCCTTCCATTCTCCCTCCCTCCTTCCATCCCTCCCTCTCTTAAAGACCTCAGTCTGCCTCTCAAGAGAGGGGGAGGGAGAGGGGGATGACTCCAATTAAACAAGTGCAGGGGTCTTGTCGCTATGGTGACAGCAGCCACGGTGACGGTGAGACCTCTCTTTGAGCCCCTCCATACGTGTGCGCACATGTACACACACACCAGACGCCTCGAGGAAATTGAGACGGCATGAGAGACAGAGAGAGACAGAGAGAGAGAGAGAGAGAGAGAGAGAGAGACAGAGACACATAGAGCCAGACAGAGACAGAGAGAGAGAGACAGACAGACAGAGAGAGAGAGACAGAGACACAGAGAGAGACAGAGAGAGAGAGAGACAGAGACACAGAGAGCCAGACAGAGACAGAGAGAGAGAGAGACAGAGAGAGACAGAGAGAGAGAGAGACAGAAAGAGAGAGAGAGACAGAGACACAGAGAGAGACAGAGCGAGAGAGACAGAGAGAGAGACAGAGACACAGAGAGAGACAGAGACAGAGACACAGAGAGAGACAGAGACAGAGACAGAGAGAGAGAGAGAGAGAGAGAGAGAGAGAGAGAGAGAGAGAGAGAGAGAGAGAGAGAGAGAGAGAGACACAGAGAGAGAGAGAGAGACAGAGAGAGAGAGTGGGTGGAGTCTTCCAGTGTATCTCAGGTGATCCAGGTGGGTGGAGTCTTCCAGTGTAACTCAGGTGATCCAGGTAGGTGGAGTCTTCCAGTGTAACTCAGGTGATCCAGGTGGGTGGAGTCTTCCAGTGTAACTCAGGTGATCCAGGTAGGTGGAGTCTTCCAGTGTAACTCAGGTGATCCAGGTAGGTGGAGTCTTCCAGTGTAACTCAGGTGATCCAGGTAGGTGGAGTCTTCCAGTGTAACTCAGGTGATCCAGGTAGGTGGAGTCTTCCAGTGTAACTCAGGTGATCCAGGTAGGTGGAGTCTTCCAGTGTAACTCAGGTGATCCAGGTGGGTGGAGTACTGGACACCTTTTGGTAACATGATATCCTTGTCTGTCCCACAAGGGGGCGATGGCAAAGTATTTTAGTTTTGTGAAAACAAGAAAGTATCATCTTCCCAGTAGTAGCTGTCTTTAGCCCGGCCGTCTTTAGCCCGGCCGTCTTTAGCCCGGACGTCTTTAGCCCGGACGTCTTTAGTTTAGCCCGGACGTCTTTAGTTTAGCCCGGACGTCTTTTAGCCCGGACGTCTTTAGCCCGGACGTCTTTAGCCCGGCCTGGCCGTCATTAGCCTGGCTGTCTTTAGCCTGTCAGTCTTTAGCCCGCCCTGGCCGTCTGTAGCCTGTCCGTCTTTAGCCCGGCCTGGCCGTCTGTAGCCTGTCCGTCTTTAGCCCGGCCTGGCCGTCTGTAGCCTGTCCGTCTTTAGCCCGGCCTGGCCGTCTGTAGCCTGGCCGTCTGTGGCCTGGCCGTCTGTAGCCTGGCCGTCTGTGGCCTGGCCGTCTGTGGCCTGTCTGTAGCCTGGCCGTCTGTGGCCTGGCCGTCTGTAGCCTGGCCGTCTGTAGCCCGGCCTGGCCGTCTTTAGCCCGGCCGTCTTTAGCCCGGCTAAAAACATAGCAGACTAGCTAGCCATTTAAGCTTCCCACATCTCCATGTGAAATAATCTGATTTCTATATATATTTTTTTAAACATGCCCTGGTAAATCCTGTTCCTACTTGCTGGTGAAACCTAAAACATTACCCCAGGTTGATATGCTGCTTGTGTTCCCATATCAGCCAACAACAGAACGTCATGTTCTGGTCACACAGAGAGAAAGAACACGGTTATCTCTGTTTTAGCCTCGAATAACATCACTTCTAAACTACATGAATAATAATAATAATAATAATAATAAATACATGTTTGGGGGGGATTCAATGAGGCAGCTGTTGTTTGGCTTTTAGTTTGAACAGTCGCTGAGATTCTATTTTCTTATAAAATGAACAATAGTCTGCGTTGATACGTGGTCTGTAGATCAGACCAGGGAACCAAGCAGACTTCACTGCCTACACAACACTGCCCCCATGGCTACACAGGGAATGTTAGCGGTGCCATTGTCATGTGGCACAGGAGTACGTTAAACGTTGGCGCTACAAGGAGCCTGTCGGCCTGTGTTTTCTGTGTAGATTCCTTCAGTGCTAAACGTGTGTGTGTGTGTGTGTGTCTGCACATAACCGTACAACACAGTGTGTGAAGACCTATGTGTATTAGCGTGAATGTTTGACCTGTTAGTGTGTGTGTGTGTGTGTGTGTGTGTGTGTGTGTGTGTGTGTGTCTGTCCGCACATAACCGTACAACACAGTGTGTGAAGACCTATGTGTATTAGCGTGAGTGTTTGACCTGTTAGTGTGTGTGTGTGTGTGTGTGTGTGTGTGTGTGTGTGTGTGTGTGTGTCAGACCTGTGTCTTTAGTACACTTGCAGTAATCCTCTTAGCGTATGCTGGGTGAAGCTCAGAGGTTCTGTATTATATAACCTGCTCTAATCACACACACACACACACACACACACACACACACACACACACACACACACACACACGTCAAGGCAGGCAGCACAGAAGTGACAGCCCCTGGAGACAGTAGACTACAGCCACTCAACCACTGCCGAGCTCTGATCAACTAAATCAGCTTGAACTGGTTACACAACACTCTGGATAATAATCCTACATTATGTGTCATTCTATAATACATAGAATCGATAGATCAAACCAACATAGCATAAAGCCTATTAGAAATCCCTGCAACCAGTTTGGATTGGGGTTTGAAAACTCTTCCCCTCTTCCATTACCTCTCTCCTTCTCCACATATTCTCTTCATATGAAACTCAAAACATTTCACTCTTTCAGAAATATTTCTCTTTCCCCTTTAATGGTTGCCGGGGCAACGTCGGCCATCTTGCCATGGCCGGTGCACATCATCAGACACCAGTCAGAGACGCAGAGTGACAGACAGAGAGAGAGAGAGAGTGAGAGAGAGTGAGAGAGACAGAGAGAGGAGAGCGAGAGAGAGAGAGTGAGAGAGTGTGAGAGAGACAGAGAGAGGAGAGCGAGAGAGAGAGATAGACAGAGAGAGGAGAGCGAGAGAGAGAGAGGAGAGAGGGAGAGAGAGGAGAGCGAGAGATAGACAGAGAGAGCGAGAGAGAGAGGAGAGAGGGAGAGAGAGGAGAGCGAGAGAGAGGAGAGCGAGAGAGGAGAGAGAGAGGAGAGAGAGAGAGAGAGAGAGAGGAGAGAGGGAGAGAGAGGAGAGAGGGAGAGAGAGGAGAGCGAGAGAGAGGAGAGCGAGAGAGAGGAGAGCGAGAGAAGAGAGAGAGAGGAGACAGACGCCGTCTTAGCTTGTCCCAAAAACACAAGCTTAATACATTTTATAGAAGCAGAAAAAGTGTCAATTCAGGAATGTTTATTACCTGTATTCAACTGTATATTGGTTCATTCAGATGTTCAATTTTAAAGATGAGAAAATAGCCTAAAATATTGTTTAAGTGCTTTGTCGAGTCCAGTGGTTTGTCGAGTCCAGTGGTTTGTCCAGTCCAGTGGTTTGTCCAGTCCAGTGGTTTGTCCAGTCCAGTGGTTTGTCCAGTCCAGTCCAGTGGTTTGTCCAGTCCAGTCCAGTGGTTTGTCCAGTCCAGTCCAGTGGTTTGTCCAGTCCAGTGGTTTGTCCAGTCCAGTCCAGTGGTTTGTCCAGTCCAGTGGTTTGTCCAGTCCAGTGGTTTGTCCAGTCCAGTGCTTTGTCGAGTCCAGTGCTTTGTCCAGTCCAGTGGTTTGTCCAGTCCAGTGGTTTGTCCAGTCCAGTGGTTTGTCCAGTCCAGTCCAGTGGTTTGTCCAGTCCAGTCCAGTGGTTTGTCCAGTCCAGTGGTTTGTCCAGTCCAGTCCAGTGGTTTGTCTAGTCCAGTACAGTGGTTTGTCCAGTCCAGTGGTTTGTCCAGTCCAGTGGTTTGTCCAGTCCAGTTGTATGTCCAGTCCAGTCCAGTGGTTTGTCCAGTCCAGTGGTTTGTCCAGTCCAGTACAGTGGTTTGTCTAGTCCAGTACAGTGGTTTGTCCAGTCCAGTGGTTTGTCCAGTCCAGTGGTTTGTCCAGTCCAGTGGTTTGTCCAGTCCAGTTGTATGTCCAGTCCAGTCCAGTGGTTTGTCCAGTCCAGTCCAGTGGTTTGTCTAGTCCAGTCCAGTGGTTTGTCCAGTCCAGTGGTTTTTCCAGTCCAGTCCAGTGGTTTGTCCAGTCCAGTGGTTTGTCCAGTCCAGTGGTTTGTCCAGTCCAGTGGTTTGTCCAGTCCAGTGGTTTGTCCAGTCCAGTGGTTTGTCCAGTCCAGTCAAGTGGTTTGTCCAGTCCAGTGGTTTGTCCAGTCCAGTCAAGTGGTTTGTCCAGTCCAGTGGTTTGTCCAGTCCAGTGATTTGTCCAGTCCAGTGGTTTTTGTCCAGTGGTTTGTCCAGTCCAGTGGTTTGTCCAGTCCAGTGGTTTTTGTCCAGTGGTTTGTCCAGTCCAGTGGTTTGTCCAGTCCAGTGGTTTGTCCAGTCCAACCTCTACCACCCCTCCTCTAATTGTAGTAAAATAACGGACAACACTACTTAGGTTTCTACATTCTTTCTAAATTTACAGATACAATAATTGTCTTTAGTTTTGTTTTTAATCCCATCAACCATCAATTTATCTCAATTGAAATGATTTCCTTATATGAACTGTAACTCAGTAAAAATCTTTTAAATTGTTGTAATGTTATATAATGTTAGATCAGAATGTACATGAAAAACAGATGAATATCCCTGTGTTGTCCTCTGAGCCCATTCTGACGGGAGGAACTCTCTGATATTGGAAGTTGTGTGGTGGGTGTTTTTTAACTCGTCCATTCAGACAACTTTAATGTATATTCTTCTGCCCTGACGATGTGTATCGCTTGTCCCGGACAAGAAGAGGAGCGTTAATGTGGAGCCCTGCTCATACCGGCCTGTCCTCTCTGCATCTATCTCATCACCACAGTCCCACTGTGAGACAGGATACAAAACCCACATTTCCTTCTCATTTCCTCTTTCTTTACACCCCCACGATTCCAGCAGACGCGTCGCGGTGCAAAATGGCCGCCTAGGTGAGGATGATAAATATGACACAAAATGGAATCAGTTTACGGCAGACAGGCCCACTGACACTGGGTGGATCTGAAACCGCTGCACCTGGGTGCCTCGGAGACACACGCCACATCCAGGGACAGCCTACTGGAGAAGTGATCTTGTACCTATATAAAACAAGAGACAGGGAGACAGGATCTCCAACAGCCTACTGGAGAAGTGATCTTGTACCTATATAAAACAAGAGACAGGGAGACAGGATCTCCAACAGCCTACTGGAGAAGTGATCTTGTACCTATATAAAACAAGAGACAGGGAGACAGGATCTCCAACAGCCTACTGGAGAAGTGATCTTGTACCTATATAAAACAAGAGACAGGGAGACAGGATCTCCAACAGCCTACTGGAGAAGTGATCTTGTACCTATATAAAACAAGAGACAGGGAGACAGGATCTCCAACAGCCTACTGGAGAAGTGATCTTGTACCTATATAAAACAAGAGACAGGGAGACAGGATCTCCAACAGCCTACTGGAGAAGTGATCTTGTTCCTATATAAAACAAGACACAGTATCTCCAACAGCCTACTGGAGAGGTGATACTGCTGCTCTGAGTAGGTGCAACAATAACTAGTCTAGTCAAGCCATAGAGACCTACAGACCTACAGACATACAGACCGCTGAAAGACTTGAAAGCAGTAACCGACAGGGAAAGCAGTAACCGACAGGGAAAGCAGTAACCGACAGGGAAAGCAGTAACCAACAGTAACCGACAGGGAAAGCAGTAACCGACAGTAACCAACAGGGAAAGCAGTAACCGACAGGGAAAGCAGTAACCCACAGGGAAAGCAGTAACCCACAGGGAAAGCAGTAACCGACAGGGAAAGCAGTAACCGACAGGGAAAGCAGTAACCAACAGGGAAAGCAGTAACCAACAGGGAAAGCAGTAACCGACAGTAACCGACAGGGAAAGCAGTAACCGACAGGGAAAGCAGTAACCGACAGGGAAAACAGTAACCGACAGGGAAAGCAGTAACCGACAGGGAAAGCAGAAACCGACAGGGAAAGCAGTAACCGACAGGGAAAGCAGAAACCGACAGGGAAAGCAGTAACCGACAGGGAAAGCAGTAACCAACAGGGAAAGCAGTAACCAACAGGGAAAGCAGTAACCAACAGGGAAAGCAGTAACCGACAGTAACCAACAGGGAAAGCAGTAACCGACAGGGAAAGCAGTAACCAACAGTAACCGACAGGGAAAGCAGTAACCGACAGTAACCAACAGGGAAAGCAGTAACCAACAGTAACCAACAGGGAAAGCAGTAACCGACAGGGAAAGCAGTAACCCACAGGGAAAGCAGTAACCGACAGTAACCAACAGGGAAAGCAGTAACCGACAGGGAAAGCAGTAACCGACAGTAACCAACAGGGAAAGCAGTAACCGACAGGGAAAGCAGTAACCGACAGGGAAAGCAGTAAGCGACAGGGAAAGCAGTAACCGACAGGGAAAGCAGTAACCGACAGGGAAAGCAGTAACCGACAGGGAAAGCAGTAACCAACAGGGAAAGCAGTAACCAACAGGGAAAGCAGTAACCAACAGGGAAAGCAGTAACCGACAGTAACCAACAGGGAAAGCAGTAACCAACAGGGAAAGCAGTAACCGACAGTAACCAACAGGGAAAGCAGTAACCGACAGGGAAAGCAGTAACCGACAGGGAAAGCAGTAACCGACAGGGAAAGCAGTAACCGACAGGGAAAGCAGTAACCGACAGGTAACCGACAGGGAAAGCAGTAACCGACAGGGAAAGCAGTAACCGACAGTAACCAACAGGGAAAGCAGTAACCGACAGGGAAAGCAGTAACCGACAGGGAAAGCAGTACCCGACAGGGAAAGCAGTACCCGACAGGGGAAGCAGTAACCAACAGTAACCAACAGGGAAAGCAGTAACCAACAAGGAAAAGTAAAGACAAAGCAGTAACCAACAGGGAAAGCAGTAACCAACAGTAACCAACAGGGAAAGCAGTAACCAACAGGGAAAGCAGTAACCAACAGGGAAAGCAGTAACCAACAGTAACCGACAGGGAAAGCAGAAACCGACAGGGAAAGCAGTAACCAACAGTAACCGACAGGGAAAGCAGTAACCGACAGGGAAAGCAGTAACCAACAGGGAGAGCAGTAACCGACAGGGAAAACAGTAACCGACAGGGAAAGCAGTAACCAACAGGGAGAGCAGTAACCGACAGGGAAAACAGTAACCGACAGGGAAAGCAGTAACCGACAGGGAAAGCAGTAACCGACAGGGAAAGCAGTAACCAACAGGGAAAGCAGTAACCGACAGTAACCAACAGGGAAAGCAGTAACCGACAGGGAAAGCAGTAACCGACAGGGAAAGCAGTAACCGACAGGGAAAGCAGTAACCGACAGGGAAAGCAGTAACCAACAGGGAAAGCAGTAACCGACAGTAACCAACAGGGAAAGCAGTAACCAAGAGGGAAAGCAGTAACCGACAGGGAAAGCAGTAACCAACAGGGAAAGCAGTAACCAACAGGGAAAGCAGTAACCGACAGGGAAAGCAGTAACCAACAGGGAAAGCAGTAACCGACAGTAACCGACAGGGAAAGCAGTAACCGACAGGGAAAGCAGTAACCAACAGGGAAAGCAGTAACCAACAGGGAAAGCAGTAACCCAGGGAAAGTAACCAACAGGGAAAGCAGTAACCAACAGGGAAAGCAGTAACCGACAGGGAAAGCAGTAACCGACAGTAACCGACAGGGAAAGCAGTAACCGACAGGGAAAGCAGTAACCGACAGGGAAAGCAGTAACCGACAGGGAAAGCAGTAACCGACAGGGAAAGCAGTAACCGACAGGGAAAGCAGTAACCGACAGTAACCAACAGGGAAAGCAGTAACCGACAGGGAAAGCAGTAACCAACAGGGAAAGCAGTAACCGACAGGGAAAGCAGTAACCGACAGGGAAAGCAGTAACCAACAGGGAAAGCAGTAACCGACAGGGAAAGCAGTAACCAACAGTAACCAACAGGGAAAGCAGTAACCGACAGGGAAAGCAGTAAACGACAGGGAAAGCAGTAACCGACAGGGAAAGCAGTAACCGACAGGAAAGCAGTAACCAACAGGAAAGCAGTGACCAACAGGAAAACAGGAAACAGTAACCAACAGGGAAAGCAGTAACCAACAGGGAAAGCAGTAACCAACAGGGAAAGCAGTAACCAACAGGGAAAGCAGTAACCGACAGGGAAAGCAGTAACCGACAGGGAAAGCAGTAACCGACAGGGAAAGCAGTAACCAACAGGGAAAGCAGTAACCAACAGGGAAAGCAGTAACCGACAGTAACCAACAGGGAAAGCAGTAACCAACAGGGAAAGCAGTAACCGACAGTAACCAACAGGGAAAGCAGTAACCAACAGGGAAAGCAGTAACCGACAGGGAAAGCAGTAACCGACAGGTAACCGACAGGGAAAGCAGTAACCGACAGGGAAAGCAGTAACCGACAGTAACCAACAGGGAAAGCAGTAACCAACAGGGAAAGCAGTAACCGACAGGGAAAGCAGTACCCGACAGGGGAAGCAGTAACCAACAGTAACCAACAGGGAAAGCAGTAACCAACAAGGAAAGCAGTAACCGACAGTAACCAACAGGGAAAGCAGTAACCAACAGTAACCAACAGGGAAAGCAGTAACCAACAGGGAAAGCAGTAACCGACAGGGAAAGCAGTAACCGACAGGGAAAGCAGTAACCGACAGGGAAAGCAGTGACCAACAGGGAAAGCAGTAATCAACAGTAACCGACAGGGAAAGCAGTAACCGACAGGGAAAGCAGTAACCAACAGGGAGAGCAGTAACCGACAGGGAAAACAGTAACCGACAGGGAAAGCAGTAACCAACAGGGAAAGCAGTAACCGACAGGGAAAGCAGTAACCGACAGGGAAAGCAGTAACCGACAGGGAAAGCAGTAACCGACAGGGAAAGCAGTAACCGACAGGGAAAGCAGTAACCGACAGGGAAAGCAGTAACCGACAGGGAAAGCAGTAACCAACAGGGAAAGCAGTAACCGACAGTAACCAACAGGGAAAGCAGTAACCAACAGGGAAAGCAGTAACCAACAGGGAAAGCAGTAACCAAGAGGGAAAGCAGTAACCAAGAGGGAAAGCAGTAACCGACAGGGAAAGCAGTAACCAACAGGGAAAGCAGTAACCAACAAGGAAAGCAGTAACCGACAGTAACCAACAGGGAAAGCAGTAACCAACAGTAACCAACAGGGAAAGCAGTAACCAACAAGGAAAGCAGTAACCAACAGGGAAAGCAGTAACCAACAGTAACCGACAGGGAAAGCAGAAACCGACAGGGAAAGCAGTAACCAACAGTAACCGACAGGGAAAGCAGTAACCGACAGGGAAAGCAGTAACCGACAGGGAAAGCAGTAACCGACAGGGAAAGCAGTAACCGACAGGGAAAGCAGTAACCAACAGGGAAAGCAGTAACCGACAGTAACCAACAGGGAAAGCAGTAACCAAGAGGGAAAGCAGTAACCGACAGGGAAAGCAGTAACCAACAGGGAAAGCAGTAACCAACAGGGAAAGCAGTAACCGACAGGGAAAGCAGTAACCAACAGGGAAAGCAGTAACCGACAGTAACCGACAGGGAAAGCAGTAACCGACAGGGAAAGCAGTAACCAACAGGGAAAGCAGTAACCAACAGGGAAAGCAGTAACCGACAGTAACCAACAGGGAAAGCAGTAACCAACAGGGAAAGCAGTAACCGACAGGGAAAGCAGTAACCGACAGTAACCGACAGGGAAAGCAGTAACCGACAGGGAAAGCAGTAACCGACAGGGAAAGCAGTAACCGACAGGGAAAGCAGTAACCGACAGGGAAAGCAGTAACCGACAGGGAAAGCAGTAACCGACAGGGAAAGCAGTAACCGACAGTAACCAACAGGGAAAGCAGTAACCGACAGGGAAAGCAGTAACCAACAGGGAAAGCAGTAACCGACAGGGAAAGCAGTAACCGACAGGGAAAGCAGTAACCGACAGGGAAAGCAGTAACCGACAGGGAAAGCAGTAACCAACAGTAACCAACAGGGAAAGCAGTAACCGACAGGGAAAGCAGTAACCGACAGGGAAAGCAGTAACCGACAGGGAAAGCAGTAACCGACAGGGAAAGCAGTAACCAACAGGGAAAGCAGTGACCAACAGGGAAAGTAGTAACCAACAGTAACCAACAGGGAAAGCAGTAACCAACAGGGAAAGCAGTAACCAACAGGGAAAGCAGTAACCAACAGGGAAAGCAGTGACCAACAGG
This sequence comes from Oncorhynchus nerka, assembly GCF_034236695.1. NCBI lineage: Eukaryota > Metazoa > Chordata > Actinopteri > Salmoniformes > Salmonidae > Oncorhynchus > Oncorhynchus nerka. The sequence goes on along the minus strand of NC_088413.1, from coordinate 14,223,959 downwards.
GAAAGCAGTAACCGACAGGGAAAGCAGTAACCGACAGGGAAAGCAGTAACCGACAGGGAAAGCAGTAACCAACAGGGAAAGCAGTAACCAACAGGGAAAGCAGTAACCGACAGTAACCAACAGGGAAAGCAGTAACCAACAGGGAAAGCAGTAACCGACAGTAACCAACAGGGAAAGCAGTAACCAACAGGGAAAGCAGTAACCGACAGGGAAAGCAGTAACCGACAGGTAACCGACAGGGAAAGCAGTAACCGACAGGGAAAGCAGTAACCGACAGTAACCAACAGGGAAAGCAGTAACCAACAGGGAAAGCAGTAACCGACAGGGAAAGCAGTACCCGACAGGGGAAGCAGTAACCAACAGTAACCAACAGGGAAAGCAGTAACCAACAAGGAAAGCAGTAGTAACCAACAGGGAAAGCAGTAACAGTAACCAACAGGGAAAGCAGTAACCAACAGGGAAAGCAGTAACCGACAGGGAAAGCAGTAACCGACAGGGAAAGCAGTAACCGACAGGGAAAGCAGTGACCAACAGGGAAAGCAGTAATCAACAGTAACCGACAGGGAAAGCAGTAACCGACAGGGAAAGCAGTAACCAACAGGGAGAGCAGTAACCGACAGGGAAAACAGTAACCGACAGGGAAAGCAGTAACCAACAGGGAGAGCAGTAACCGACAGGGAAAACAGTAACCGACAGGGAAAGCAGTAACCGACAGGGAAAGCAGTAACCGACAGGGAAAGCAGTAACCGACAGGGAAAGCAGTAACCGACAGGGAAAGCAGTAACCGACAGGGAAAGCAGTAACCAACAGGGAAAAAGCGACAGTAACCAACAGGGAAAGCAGTAACCAACAGGGAAAGCAGTAACCAACAGGGAAAGCAGTAACCAAGAGGGAAAGCAGTAACCAAGAGGGAAAGCAGTAACCAAGAGGGAAAGCAGTAACCGACAGGGAAAGCAGTAACCAACAGGGAAAGCAGTAACCGACAGGGAAAGCAGTAACCGACAGGGAAAGCAGTAACCAACAGGGAAAGCAGTAACCGACAGGGAAAGCAGTAACCGACAGGGAAAGCAGTAACCAACAGGGAAAGCAGTAACCAACAGGGAAAGCAGTAACCAACAGTAACCAACAGGGAAAGCAGTAACCAACAGGGAAAGCAGTAACCGACAGGGAAAGCAGTAACCGACAGGGAAAGCAGTAACCGACAGGGAAAGCAGTAACCGACAGTAACCGACAGGGAAAGCAGTAACCGACAGGGAAAGCAGTAACCGACAGGGAAAGCAGTAACCGACAGGGAAAGCAGTAACGACAGGAAAGCAGTAACCAACAGGGAAAGCAGTAACCGACAGGGAAAGCAGTAACCGACAGGGAAAGCAGTAACCAACAGGGAAAGCAGTAACCGACAGGGGAAGCAGTAACCAGGGAAACAGTAACCAACAGGGAAAGCAGTAACCAACAAGGGAGTAACCGACAGTAACCAACAGGGAAAGCAGTAACCAACAGTAACCAACAGGAAAGCAGTAACCAACAGGGAAAGCAGTAACCAACAGGGAAAGCAGTAACCAACAGTAACCGACAGGGAAAGCAGAAACCGACAGGGAAAGCAGTAACCAACAGTAACCGACAGGGAAAGCAGTAACCGACAGGGAAAGCAGTAACCAACAGGGAGAGCAGTAACCGACAGGGAAAACAGTAACCGACAGGGAAAGCAGTAACCGACAGGGAAAGCAGTAACCGACAGGGAAAGCAGTAACCGACAGGGAAAGCAGTAACCGACAGGGAAAGCAGTAACCGACAGGGAAAGCAGTAACCGACAGGGAAAGCAGTAACCAACAGGAAAGCAGTAAGAAACAGTAACCAACAGGGAAAGCAGTAACCAACAGGGAAAGCAGTAACAGGGAAAGCAGTAACCGACAGGGAAAGCAGTAACCGACAGGGAAAGCAGTAACCAACAGGGAAAGCAGTAACCGACAGTAACCAACAGGGAAAGCAGTAACCAACAGGGAAAGCAGTAACCAACAGGAAAGCAGTAACCGACAGGGAAAGCAGTAACCAACAGGGAAACCAACAGTAACCAACAGGGAAAGCAGTAACCAACAGGGAAAGCAGTAACCAACAGGAAAGCAGTAACAGGGAAAGCAGTAACCAACAGGGAAAGCAGTAACCACAGGGAAACAGTAACCAACAGGGAAAGCAGTAACCAACAGGGAAAGCAGTAACCAACAGGGAAAGCAGTAACAGACAGTAACCAACAGGGAAAGCAGTAACCAACAGGGAAAGCAGTAACCGACAGGGAAAGCAGTAACCGACAGTAACCAACAGGGAAAGCAGTAACCAACAGGGAAAGCAGTAACCGACAGGGAAAGCAGTAACCGACAGGGAAAGCAGTAACCGACAGGGAAAGCAGTAACCGACAGGGAAAGCAGTAACCAACAGGGAAAGCAGTAACCAACAGGGAAAGCAGTAACCAACAGGGAAAGCAGTAACCGACAGGGAAAGCAGTAACCGACAGGAAAGCAGGAAAGCAGTAACCAACAGGGAAAGCAGTAACCGACAGGGAAAGCAGTAACCAACAGGGAAAGCAGTAACCGACAGGGAAAGCAGTAACCGACAGGGAAAGCAGTAACCAACAGGGAAAGCAGTAACCAACAGGGAAAGCAGTAACCAACAGGGAAAGCAGTAACCGACAGTAACCAACAGGGAAAGCAGTAACCGACAGGGAAAGCAGTAACCGACAGGGAAAGCAGTAACCGACAGGGAAAGCAGTAACCAACAGGGAAAGCAGTAACCAACAGGGAAAGCAGTAACCAACAGTAACCAACAGGGAAAGCAGTAACCAACAGGGAAAGCAGTAAACAGGGAAAGCAGTAACAGGGAAAGCAGTAACCAACAGGGAAAGCAGTAACCAACAGGGAAAGCAGTAACCGACAGGGAAAGCAGTAACCGACAGGGAAAGCAGTAACCGACAGGGAAAGCAGTAACCGACAGGGAAAGCAGTAACCAACAGGGAAAGCAGTAACCAACAGGGAAAGCAGTAACCAGGGGAAACAGTAACCAACAGGGAAAGCAGTAACCAACAGGGAAAGCAGTAACCGACAGGAAAGCAGTAAGTAACCAACAGGGAAAGCAGTAACCAACAGGGAAAGAAAGCAGTAACCGACAGGGAAAAGTAACCGACAGTAACCGACAGGGAAAGCAGTAACCGACAGGGAAAACCACAGGTAAAAGACAGTAACCAACAGGGAAAGCAGTAACCAACAGGAAAGCAGTAACCAACAGGGAAAGCAGTAACCAACAGGGAAAGCAGTAACCGACAGGGAAAGCAGTAACCAACAGTAACCAGGGAAAGCAGTAACCAACAGGAAAGCAGTAACCAACAGGGAAAGCAGTAACCAACAGGGAAAGCAGTAACCAACAGGGAAAGCAGTAACCAACAGGGAAAGCAGTAACCAACAGGGAAAGCAGTAACCAACAGGGAAAGCAGTAACCGACAGGGAAAGAGTAACCGACAGGGAAAGCAGTAACCAACAGGGAAAGCAGTAATCAACAGTAACCGACAGGGAAAGCAGTAACCGACAGTAACCGACAGGGAAAGCAGTAACCGACAGGGAAAGCAGTAACCAACAGGAAAGCAGTAACGACAGGGAAAGGAAAACAGTAACCGACAGGGAAAGCAGTAACCAACAGGGAAAGCAGTAACCGACAGGGAAAGCAGTAACCGACAGGGAAAGCAGTAACCGACAGGGAAAGCAGTAACCGACAGGGAAAGCAGTAACCGACAGGGAAAGCAGTAACCGACAGGGAAAGCAGTAACCGACAGGGAAAGCAGTAACCGACAGGGAAAGCAGTAACCAACAGGGAAAGCAGTAAACGACAGTAACCAACAGGGAAAGCAGTAACCAACAGGGAAAGCAGTAACCAACAGGGAAAGCAGTAACCAAGAGGGAAAGCAGTAACCAACAGGGAAAGCAGTAACCAACAGGGAAAGCAGTAACCAACAGGGAAAGCAGTAACCAACAGGGAAAGCAGTAACCAACAGGGAAAGCAGTAACCAACAGGGAAAGCAGTAACCAACAGGGAAAGCAGTAACCGACAGGGAAAGCAGTAACCAACAGGGAAAGCAGTAACCAACAGGGAAAGCAGTAACCGACAGTAACCAACAGGGAAAGCAGTAACCAACAGGGAAAGCAGTAACCAACAGGGAAAGCAGTAACCAACAGGGAAAGCAGTAACCAACAGGGAAAGCAGTAACCGACAGGGAAAGCAGTAACCAACAGGGAAAGCAGTAACCGACAGGGAAAGCAGTAACCGACAGGGAAAGCAGTAACCGACAGGGAAAGCAGTAACCGACAGGGAAAGCAGTAACCGACAGGGAAAGCAGTAACCGACAGTAACCAACAGGGAAAGCAGTAACCGACAGGGAAAGCAGTAACCGACAGTAACCAACAGGGAAAGCAGTAACCAACAGGGAAAGCAGTAACCGACAGGGAAAGCAGTAACCGACAGGGAAAGCAGTAACCGACAGGGAAAGCAGTAACCGACAGGGAAAGCAGTAACCGACAGGGAAAGCAGTAACCAACAGGGAAAGCAGTAACCGACAGGGAAAGCAGTAACCAACAGTAACCAACAGGGAAAGCAGTAACCGACAGGGAAAGCAGTAACCGACAGTAACCAACAGGGAAAGCAGTAACCGACAGGGAAAGCAGTAACCGACAGTAACCGACAGGGAAAGCAGTAACCGACAGGGAAAGCAGTAACCAACAGGGAAAGCAGTAACCAACAGTAACAGACAGGGAGAGCAGTAACCGACAGGGAAAGCAGTAACCGACAGGGAAAGCAGTAACCGACAGGGAAAGCAGTGACCAACAGGGAAAGTAGTAACCAACAGTAACCAACAGGGAAAGCAGTAACCAACAGGGAAAGCAGTAACCAACAGGGAAAGCAGTGACCAACAGGGAAAGCAGTAACCGACAGGGAAAGCAGTAACCGACAGGGAAAGCAGTAACCAACCAGTAACCAACAGGGAAAGCAGTAACCAACAGGGAAAGCAGTAACCGACAGGGAAAGCAGTAACCAACAGTAACCAACAGGGAAAGCAGTAACCGACAGGGAAAGCAGTAACCGACAGGGAAAGCAGTAACCGACAGGGAAAGCAGTAACCAACAGGGAAAGCAGTAACCAACAGGGAAAGCAGTAACCAACAGGGAAAGCAGTAACCGACAGGGAAAGCAGTAACCAACAGTAACCGACAGGGAAAGCAGTAACCCACAGGGAAAGCAGTAACCCACAGGGAAAGCAGTAACCAACAGGGAAAGCAGTAACCAACAGGGAAAGCAGTAACCCACAGGGAAAGCAGTAACCCACAGGGAAAGCAGTAACCAACAGGGAAAGCAGTAACCGACAGTAACCAACAGGGAAAGCAGTAACCAACAGGGAAAGCAGTAACCAACAGGGAAAGCAGTAACCGACAGGGAAAGCAGTAACCAACAGTAACCAACAGGGAAAGCAGTAACCAACAGTAACCAACAGGGAAAGCAGTAACCGACAGGGAAAGCAGTAACCAACAGTAACCAACAGGGAAAGCAGTAACCAACAGGGAAAGCAGTAACCAACAGTAACCAACAGGGAAAGCAGTAACCAACAGTAACCAACAGGGAAAGCAGTAACCGACAGTAACCGACAGGGAAAGCAGTAACCGACAGGGAAAGCAGTAACCGACAGGGAAAGCAGTAACCGACAGGGAAAGCAGTGACCAACAGGGAAAGCAGTAACCAACAGGGAAAGCAGTAACCGACAGGGAAAGCAGTAACCAACAGTAACCGACAGGGAAAGCAGTAACCCACAGGGAAAGCAGTAACCCACAGGGAAAGCAGTAACCAACAGGGAAAGCAGTAACCAACAGGGAAAGCAGTAACCACAGGGAAAGCAGTAACCCACAGGGAAAGCAGTAACCAACAGGGAAAGCAGTAACCGACAGTAACCAACAGGGAAAGCAGTAACCAACAGGGAAAGCAGTAACCAACAGGGAAAGCAGTAACCGACAGGGAAAGCAGTAACCAACAGTAACCAACAGGGAAAGCAGTAACCAACAGTAACCAACAGGGAAAGCAGTAACCGACAGGGAAAGCAGTAACCAACAGTAACCAACAGGGAAAGCAGTAACCAACAGGGAAAGCAGTAACCAACAGTAACCAACAGGGAAAGCAGTAACCAACAGTAACCAACAGGGAAAGCAGTAACCGACAGTAACCAACAGGGAAAGCAGTAACCAACAGGGAAAGCAGTAACCGACAGTAACCGACAGGGAAAGCAGTAACCGACAGGGAAAGCAGTAACCGACAGGGAAAGCAGTAACCGACAGGGAAAGCAGTAACCAACAGTAACCAACAGGGAAAGCAGTAACCAACAGGGAAAGCAGTAACCAACAGGGAAA
>NC_088413.1:14180029-14212529 GCF_034236695.1 Oncorhynchus nerka | reverse complement strand
AAATCATATTTTTTTCTAGAAGAAGAGGACATTACATAATTCTCCAAACACTTCCTCTCGAAGCCGCCCGGCTTTTTACCACAGAAACAGACACAGTCCAACTGAAACACACAGACATTCAGAAACCTCTCTCCCTCCCTCTCCTTTTCTCCCTCGCTTTCACTCTACCTAACACACAGTACACTAGACACAGTGACACCCCCCCCCCCCCCCCCTCTACCTTACTCTAACACACACTTGACATATCTGAGCAGACAGGCAGCCTCTGCATCACAGTCACCATGACAACGTCGTGAGACAATCCGCAAAAGCAGCCAGTCCCCCGGTCACACACCCCGGAGGGAGAGATGAAGAGGAGAGATGAAGAGAGGAGCGAGCGAGAGAGGACGATATCGAGAGAGGCTGAAAGTGTGAGAGACAGAGAGAGACCGAGCGTGTGAGAGACAGAGAGAGAGACATGGAGAGGAGATTGAGATGAGGATAAAGAGAGGAGGAGAGAGAGGAGGAGAGAAGCGAGGGACCGTGACTTGTACATGCTACACATGACAATAGAAAAGACACGTAACAGCAGCCTGTTCTGAAGCACAGAAGCAACACATAATAGAACAGTGGAATAGAACAGTGGAATAGAACAGGGAATAGAGCAGTGGAATAGAGCAGTGGAATAGAACAGGGAATATAGCAGTGGAATAGAGCAGTGGAATAGAACAGTGGAATAGAACAGGGAATATAGCAGTGGAATAGAGCAGTGGAATAGAACAGGGAATATAGCAGTGGAATAGAGCAGGGAATATAGCAGTGGAATAGAGCAGTGGAATAGAGCAGTGGAATAGAGCAGTGGAATAGAGCAGTGGAACAGAGCAGTGGAACAGAGCAGTGGAATAGAACAGGGAATAGAGCAGGGAATAGAACAGTGGAATAGAACAGTGGAATAGAACAGTGGAATAGAACAGTGGAATAGAGCAGTGGAATAGAACAGGGAATAGAACAGGGAATAGAACAGGGAATAGAGCAGTGGAACAGAACAGTGGAACAGAACAGTGGAATAGAGCAGTGGAACAGAACAGTGGAATAGAGCAGTGGAATAGAGCAGTGGAATAGAGCAGTGGAATAGAGCAGTGGAATAGAGCAGTGGAATAGAGCAGTGGAATAGAGCAGTGGAATAGAACAGGGAATAGAGCAGTGGAACAGAACAGTGGAAAAGAGCAGTGGAATAGAACAGGGAATAGAACAGGGAATAGAGCAGTGGAATAGAGCAGCGGAACAGAACAGCGGAACAGAACAGCGGAACAGAACAGCGGAACAGAACAGCGGAACAGAACAGCGGAACAGAACAGCGGAATAGAACAGTGGAATAGAACAGTATACAAGAGATGTGTAGTGCAGGGTTGTGGGTTGGATTCCCGCTGGGGCCGCCCATTTGAAAATGTATGCCCCCACGACTGTAGGATACGGCTGCACTAGACTAGTCCAAGGCTGCACTAGACTGGACCAGGGAAACGGCTGCACTAGACTGGACCAGGGAAACGGCTGCACTAGACTGGATCAAGGCTGCACTAGACTGGTCCAAGGCTGCACTAGACTGGTCCAGGGGAAAAGGCTGCACTAGACTGGTCCAAGGGAAACAGCTGCACTAGACTGGACCAGGGGAAAAGGCTGCACTAGACTGGTCCAAGGAAACGGCTGCACTAGACTGGTCCAAGGCTGCACTAGACTGGACCAGGGAAACGGCTGCACTAGACTGGTCCAAGGAAACGGCTGCACTAGACTGGTCCAAGGAAACGGCTGCACTAGACTGGACCAGGGGAAAAGGCTGCACTAGACTGGTCCAAGGAAACGGCTGCACTAGACTGGTCCAAGGCTGCACTAGACTGGACCAGGGAAACGGCTGCACTAGACTGGTCCAAGGAAACGGCTGCGCTAGACTGGACCAGGGAAACGGCTGCGCTAGACTGGTCCAAGGAAACGGCTGCGCTAGACTGGTCCAAGGAAACGGCTGCGCTAGACTGGTCCAAGGAAACGGCTGCGCTAGACTGGTCCAAGGAAACGGCTGCACTAGACTGGTCCAAGGAAACAGCTGCGCTAGACTGGTCCAAGGAAACGGCTGCGCTAGACTGGTCCAAGGAAACGGCTGCACTAGACTGGTCCAGGGAAACGGCTGCACTAGACTGGACCAGGGAAACGGCTGCACTAGACTGGACCAGGGAAACGGCTGCACTAGACTGGACCAGGGGAAAGGCTGCACTAGACTGGACCAAGGCTGCATTAGACTGGACCAAGGCTGCACTAGACTGGACCAGGCAAACGGCTGCACTAAACTGGACCAGGGGAAAAGGCTGCACTAGACTGGTCCAAGGGAAACAGCTGCACTAGACTGGACCAGGGGAAATGGCTGCACTAGACTGGACCAGGGAAACGGCTGCACTAGACTGGTCCAAGGAAACGGCTGCACTAGACTGGTCCAAGGAAACGGCTGCACTAGACTGGACCAGGGGAAAGGCTGCACTAGACTGGACCAAGGCTGCACTAGACTGGAACAAGGCTGCACTAGACTGGACCAGGGAAACGGCTGCACTAGACTGGACCAGGGGAAAAGGCTGCACTAGACTGGTCCAAGGGAAACAGCTGCACTAGACTGGACCAGGGGAAAAGGCTGCACTAGACTGGACCAGGGAAACGGCTGCACTAGACTGGACCAGGGAAACGGCTGCACTAGACTGGTCCAAGGAAACAGCTGCACTAGACTGGTCCATGGAAACGGCTGCACTAGACTGGACCAGGGAAACGGCTGCACTAGACTGGACCAGGGAAACGGCTGCACTAGACTGGACCAGGGAAAGGCTGCGTTTCCCTGGTCCAGGGAAAGGCTGCACTAGACTGGTCAGTCAGTGCAGCTGGAAGGGACCAGTCTAGTGCAGACTGGTCCCCTCAGACTGACTGGCCAGGGAAAAGGCTGCACTAGAACAGGGCTGCACTAGACTGGTCCAGAAACGGGTGGAAGTGAAGCCTTCCCTGGCAGTCTGGACCAGAACCTGGGAAAAGGTGCAGCAGTTTCCCTGACCAGGGAAACAGCGTTTCCTGGACCATAGGCAGTTTGGACTGGTCCAGGGAGCTGCACTTGGACTGGTCTAGGAAACAGCTGGACCAGACTGGTCCAGCGTTTCCTAGACCAGTAGGCAACGGCACTAGACTGGACCAGTCTGGTGCAGCCGTTTCCTGGTCAGTCTAGACAGCCTTGGACCAGTCTAGTGCAGAGACTTCCTGGACCAGGGGAAAAGGCTGCACTAGACTGGACCAGGGAAACGGCTGCACTAGACTGGTCCAAGGAAACGGCTGCACTAGACTGGTCCAAGGAAACGGCTGCACTAGACTGGACCAGGGGAAAGGCTGCACTAGACTGGACCAAGGCTGCACTAGACTGGACCAAGGCTGCACTAGACTGGACCAGGGAAACGGCTGCACTAGACTGGACCAGGGGAAAAGGCTGCACTAGACTGGTCCAAGGGAAACAGCTGCACTAGACTGGACCAGGGGAAAAGGCTGCACTAGACTGGACCAGGGAAACGGCTGCACTAGACTGGACCAGGGAAAGGCTGCACTAGACTGGTCCAAGGAAACAGCTGCACTAGACTGGTCCATGGAAACGGCTGCACTAGACTGGACCAGGGAAACGGCTGCACTAGACTGGACCAGGGAAACGGCTGCACTAGACTGGACCAGGGGAAAAGGCTGCACTAGACTGGTCCAAGGAAACGGCTGCACTAGACTGGTCCAAGGAAACGGCTGCACTAGACTGGTCCAAGGAAACGGCTGCACTCAACTGGTCCAAGGAAACGGCTGCACTAGACTGGATCAAGGCTGCACTAGACTGGTCCAAGGCTGCACTAGACTGGTCCAGGGGAAAAGGCTGCACTAGACTGGTCCAAGGGAAACAGCTGCACTAGACTGGACCAGGGGAAAAGGCTGCACTAGACTGGTCCAAGGAAACGGCTGCACTAGACTGGTCCAAGGCTGCACTAGACTGGACCAGGGAAACGGCTGCACTAGACTGGTCCAAGGAAACGGCTGCACTAGACTGGTCCAAGGAAACGGCTGCACTAGACTGGACCAGGGGAAAAGGCTGCACTAGACTGGTCCAAGGAAACGGCTGCACTAGACTGGTCCAAGGCTGCACTAGACTGGACCAGGGAAACGGCTGCACTAGACTGGTCCAAGGAAACGGCTGCGCTAGACTGGACCAGGGAAACGGCTGCGCTAGACTGGTCCAAGGAAACGGCTGCGCTAGACTGGTCCAAGGAAACGGCTGCGCTAGACTGGTCCAAGGAAACGGCTGCGCTAGACTGGTCCAAGGAAACAGCTGCGCTAGACTGGTCCAAGGAAACGGCTGCGCTAGACTGGTCCAAGGAAACGGCTGCACTAGACTGGTCCAGGGAAACGGCTGCACTAGACTGGACCAGGGAAACGGCTGCACTAGACTGGACCAGGGAAACGGCTGCACTAGACTGGACCAGGGGAAAGGCTGCACTAGACTGGACCAAGGCTGCATTAGACTGGACCACTAGACTGGACCAGGAAACGGCTGCACTAGACTGGACCAGGGGAAAAGGCTGCACTAGACTGGTCCAAGGGAAACAGCTGCACTAGACTGGACCAGGGGAAATGGCTGCACTAGACTGGACCAGGGAAACGGCTGCACTAGACTGGTCCAAGGAAACGGCTGCACTAGACTGGTCCAAGGAAACGGCTGCACTAGACTGGACCAGGGGAAAGGCTGCACTAGACTGGACCAAGGCTGCACTAGACTGGACCAAGGAGACTGGACCAGGGAAACGGCTGCACTAGACTGGACCAGGGAAAAGGCTGCACTAGACTGGTCCAAGGAAACAGCTGCACTAGACTGGACCAGGGAAAAGGCTGCACTAGACTGGACCAGGGAAACGGCTGCACTAGACTGGACCAGGGGAAAAGCTGCACTAGACTGGACCAGGGAAACGGCTGCACTAGACTGGACCAGACTGGACCACCAGGAAACGGCTGCACTAGACTGGACCAGGGAAACGGCTGCACTAGACTGGACCAGGAAACGGCTGCACTAGACTGGACCAGGGAAAGGCTGTCCACTAGACTGGACCAGGGACCAAACGGCTTGCACTAGACTGGACCAAGGCTGCACTAGACTGGACCTGGACCAGGGAAACGGCTGCACTAGACTGGACCAGGGAAACGGCTGCACTAGACTGGACCAGGGGAAAAGGCTGCACTAGACTGGACCAGGGAAACAGCTGCACTAGGCTGCACTAGACTGGACCAGGGAAAAGGCTGCACTAGACTGGTCCAGGGAAACGGCTGCACTAGACTGGACCAGGGAAACGGCTGCACTAGACTGGTCCAAGGAAACAGCTGCACTAGACTGGTCCAGGGAAACGGCTGCACTAGACTGGACCAGGGAAACGGCTGCACTAGACTGGACCAGGGAAACGGCTGCACTAGACTGGACCAGGGGAAAAGGCTGCACTAGACTGGACCAGGGAAACGGCTGCACTAGACTGGACCAGGAAAGGCTGCACTAGACTGGTCCAAGGAAACGGCTGCACTAGACTGGACCAGGGAAAGGCTGCACTAGACTGGACCAGGGAAACGGCTGCACTAGACTGGACCAGGGAAACGGCTGCACTAGACTGGTCCAAGGAAACAGCTGCACTAGACTGGTCCAGGAAACGGCTGCACTAGACTGGACCAGGGAAAGGCTGCACTAGACTGGACCAGGGAAAGGCTGCACTAGACTGGACCAGGGGAAAAGGCTGCAGACTGGACCAAGGCTGGCACTAGACTGGTGCCTAGACTGGTCCTTCCTCCTTTCTGCACTAGACTGGTCCATGGAAACGGCTGCACTAGACTCTCCCAGCTGCACTGGACCAGGGACTGGACCAGGGGAAACGGTTTCCCTGCACTAGACTGGACCAGGGAAAGGCTGCACTAGACTGGGACCAGTTTTCCTTGGGGAAAAGCGAGCTTCTTTTCTGGCACCAGCCATCCAAAAGCGCCCTCCGTTCTCCTTGGACCAGGAGTGCAGCTGTCCACTAGACTGGACCAGTCCAGTGCAGCACTAGACTGGACCAGGGAAAAGGCTGCACTAGACTGGACCAGGGAAACGGCTGCACTAGACTGGTCCAAGGAAACGGCTGCACTAGACTGGTCCAAGGAAACGGCTGCACTAGACTGGACCAGGGGAAATGGTCAACACAGACTGGACCAAGGCTGCACTAGACTGACCAAGGCTGCACTAGACTGGACCAGGGAAACGGCTGCACTAGACTGGACCAGGGGAAAAGGCTGCACTAGACTGGTCCAAGGGAAACAGCTGCACTAGACTGGACCAGGGGAAAAGGCTGCACTAGACTGGACCAGGGAAACGGCTGCACTAGACTGGACCAGGGAAACGGCTGCACTAGACTGGTCCAAGGAAACAGCTGCACTAGACTGGTCCATGGAAACGGCTGCACTAGACTGGACCAGGGAAACGGCTGCACTAGACTGGACCAGGGAAACGGCTGCACTAGACTGGACCAGGGGAAAAGGCTGCACTAGACTGGTCCAAGGAAACGGCTGCACTAGACTGGTCCAAGGAAACGGCTGCACTAGACTGGTCCAAGGAAACGGCTGCACTCAACTGGTCCAAGGAAACGGCTGCACTAGACTGGTCCAGGGAAACGGCTGCACTAGACTGGACCAGGGAAACGGCTGCACTAGACTGGACCAGGGAAACGGCTGCACTAGACTGGACCAGGGAAACGGCTGCACTAGACTGGACCAGGGAAACGGCTGCACTAGACTGGACCAGGAAAATGGCTGCACTAGACTGGACCAGGGAAAAGGCTGCACTAGACTGGACCAAGGCTGCACTAGACTGGACCAAGGCTGCACTAGACTGGTCCAGGGAAACGGCTGCACTAGACTGGACCAGGGGAAAAGGCTGCACTAGACTGGACCAGGGAAACGGCTGCACTAGACTGGTCCAAGGAAACGGCTGCACTAGACTGGACCAGGGAAACGGCTGCACTAGACTGGACCAGGGAAACGGCTGCACTAGACTGGACCAGGGAAACGGCTGCACTAGACTGGACCAAGGCTGCACTAGACTGGTCCAAGGCTGCACTAGACTGGACCAGGGGAAAAGGCTGCACTAGACTGGTCCAGGGAAACAGCTGCACTAGACTGGACCAGGGAAACGGCTGCACTAGACTGGACCAGGGAAACGGCTGCACTAGACTGGACCAGGGAAACGGCTGCACTAGACTGGACCAGGGAAAGGCTGCACTAGACTGGACCAGGGAAACAGCTGCACTAGACTGGACCAGGGAAAAGGCTGCACTAGACTGGTCCAAGGGAAACGGCTGCACTAGACTGGTCCAGGAAACGGCTGCACTAGACTGGTCCAGGGAAACGGCTGCACTAGACTGGTCCAGGGAAACGGCTGCACTAGACTGGACCAGGGAAACGGCTGCACTAGACTGGACCAGGGAAACGGCTGCACTAGACTGGACCAGGGAAACGGCTGCACTAGACTGGACCAGGGAAACGGCTGCACTAGACTGGACCAAGGCTGCACTAGACTGGACCAAGGCTGCACTAGACTGGACCAGGGAAACGGCTGCACTAGACTGGACCAGGGAAACGGCTGCACTAGACTGGACCAGGGAAAAGGCTGCACTAGACTGGACCAAGGCTGCACTAGACTGGACCAGGGAATCGGCTGCACTAGACTGGACCAGGGGAAAAGGCTGCACTAGACTGGACCAGGGAAACGGCTGCACTAGACTGGACCAGGGAAATGGCTGCACTAGACTGGTCCAGGGAAACGGCTGCACTAGAGTGGTCCAAGGAAACGGCTGCACTAGAGTGGTCCAAGGAAACGGCTGCACTAGACTGGACCAGGGAAACGGCTGCACTAGACTGGACCAAGGCTGCACTAGAGTGGTCCAAGGAAACGGCTGCACTAGACTGGACCAGGGGAAAAGGCTGCACTAGACTGGTCCAGGGGAAACAGCTGCACTAGACTGGACCAGGGAAACGGCTGCACTAGACTGGTCCAAGGGAAACGGCTGCACTAGACTGGACCAGGGAAACGGCTGCACTAGACTGGACCAGGGAAACAGCTGCACTAGACTGGACCAGGGGAAAAGGCTGCACTAGACTGGTCCAAGGAAACGGCTGCACTAGACTGGTCCAAGGAAACGGCTGCACTAGACTGGTCCAAGGAAACGGCTGCACTAGACTGGTCCAGGGAAACGACTGTACTAGATTGGACCAGGGAAACGGCTGCACTAGACTGGACCAGGGAAACGGCTGCACTAGACTGGACCAGGGAAACGGCTGCACTAGACTGGACCAGGGAAACGGCTGCACTAGACTGGACCAGGGAAAAGGCTGCACTAGACTGGACCAAGGCTGCACTAGACTGGACCAGGGAAACGGCTGCACTAGACTGGACCAGGGGAAAAGGCTGCACTAGACTGGACCAGGGAAACGGCTGCACTAGACTGGTCCAAGGAAACGGCTGCACTAGACTGGACCAGGGAAACGGCTGCACTAGACTGGACCAGGGAAACGGCTGCACTAGACTGGACCAGGGAAACGGCTGCACTAGACTGGACCAGGGAAACGGCTGCACTAGACTGGTCCAGGGAAACGGCTGCACTAGAGTGGTCCAAGGAAACGGCTGCACTAGAGTGGTCCAAGGAAACGGCTGCACTAGACTGGACCAGGGAAACGGCTGCACTAGACTGGACCAAGGCTGCACTAGACTGGTCCAAGGCTGCACTAGACTGGACCAGGGGAAAAGGCTGCACTAGACTGGTCCAGGGGAAACAGCTGCACTAGACTGGACCAGGGAAACGGCTGCACTAGACTGGTCCAAGGGAAACGGCTGCACTAGACTGGACCAGGGAAACGGCTGCACTAGACTGGACCAGGGAAACAGCTGCACTAGACTGGACCAGGGAAACGGCTGCACTAGACTGGACCAGGGAAACAGCTGCACTAGACTGGACCAGGGGAAACGGCTGCACCACCCCTCCCTCCGCCCCTCCCTCCGCCCCTCCTTCTCTCCCTCCTTCCGCCCCTCCTTCTCTCCTCCGCCCCTCCCTCCGCCTCTCCCTCCGCCTCCTCCTCTCCCTCCGCCCCTCCTTCTCTTCCTCCGCCTCTCCTTCTCTTCCTCCGCCTCTCCTTCTGTCCCTCCGCCTCTCCCTCCTTCTCTTCCTCCGCCTCTCCTTCTCTTCCTCCGCACCTCCTTCTCTCCCTCCGCACCTCCTTCTCTCCCTCCGCCTCCTCCTTCTCTCCCTCCGCCCTCCTTCTCTCCCTCCGCCCTCCTTCTCTCCCTCCTGCCCCCTCTCTCCCTCCGCCCCTCCCTCTGTCCCTCCGCTCCCCCACCTCTCCCTCCGGCCCCCTTCTCTCCCTCCTTCCCTCCCTCTGCCCCTCCTCCCTCCTCTCCCTCCCTCCGCCTCCTTCTCTCCCTCCTTCTCTTCCTCCGCCTCTCCTTCTCTCCTCCGCACCTCCTTCTCTCCCTCCGCCTCTCCTCCTTCTCTCCCTCCGCCTCTCCTTCTCTCCCTCCGGCCCCCTTCTCTCCCTCCTCCCCTCCCTCCGCCCCTCCCTCCTCTCCTCCTCCCTCCCTCCGCTCCTCCTCCCTCCCTCCTTCCCTCCCTCCGCCCCTCCCTCCTTCCCTCCCTCCGCCCCTCCTTCTCTCCCTCCGCCCCTCCTTCTCTCCCTCCGCCTCTCCTTCTCTCCCTCCGCCTCTCCTTCTTTCCCTCCGCCTCTCCTTCTTTCCCTCCGCCCCTCCGCCTCTCCCTCCGCCCCTCTGCCTCTCCCTCCGCCCCTCCGCCTCTCCCTCCGCCCAGTTTAGGAAGGGGGCCATGGTTTGGTTTTGGGGGGTTTGGGTTAGGGGATAAAAAGGTGTCATTTTCCCACACTGAATTCTCATAAACGGCCATCCAAAAGAGCAATTGTCCATAACTAGACTCCAAATGATTTCATACATTGACAAAATCATGAGAATGATCACATTGACAAAAATAACATGAGAATGATCACATTGAGTTATCAGCCTGTACCAATATAGAGTTAAATGGTCAACATTAGTCTGTACCAATATAGAGTTAAATGGTCAACATCAGCCTGTACCAATATAGAGTTAAATGGTCAACATCAGCCTGTACCAATATAGAGTTAAATGGTCAACATCAGTCTGTACCAATATAGAGTTAAATGGTCAACATCAGCCTGTACCAATATAGAGTTAAATGGTCAACATCAGCCTATATTATCAGTGAACCAATCGATATACATCAGTCAGGCTCTAGTTAAAAAGTAGTGAAAGAGAGAGAGAGGGCAGAGAGAGGAGAGAGAAAGAGAGGGCAGAGAGAGGAGAGAGAGAGAGGGGGCAGAGAGAGACAAAGAAAGAGAGGGCAGAGAGAGCGGGCAGAGAGAAAGAAAGAGAGGGCAGAGAGAAAGAAAGAGAGGGCAGAGAGAGAGGGCAGAGAGAGGAGATAAAGAGAGGGCAGAGAGAGAGGGCAGAGAGAGGAGAGAAAGAGAGGGCAGAGAGGAGAGAGAGAGAGGGGGCAGAGAGAGACAAAGAAAGAGAGGGCAGAGAGAGGGCAGAAAGAGAGCAGAGAGAAAGAAAGAGGGCAGAGAGAGAGAGGGCAGAGAGAGGGCAGAGAGAGGGCAGAGAGAGAGAGACTGGGAAAGAGAGGAGGAGTAATTTTCTCCTTCCTCTTCTCCCCAAAGCAAACAACCATTTAACTGGATGGACAGAGAGAAAGGGGGGTTGAGACGTCAGCCCTGTTCTCTTCCTTGTTTATGATTGTTATCAGGGCTATTTTAGGAAGCTACCAGGAAGTCATTAACACTGGGCTGCTCACTGAGAGGAGAGAGAGATGAGAATAGGGAGGACGAGAGAGAGAGAGCGAGAGAGAGAG
Organism: Oncorhynchus nerka; assembly: GCF_034236695.1. Taxonomy (NCBI): domain Eukaryota; kingdom Metazoa; phylum Chordata; class Actinopteri; order Salmoniformes; family Salmonidae; genus Oncorhynchus; species Oncorhynchus nerka. The sequence continues at coordinate 14,201,559 of NC_088413.1, read as the reverse complement.
AGAGAGCGAGAGAGAGCGAGAGATGAGAATAAGGAGGATGAGAGAGGATGAGAATAAGGAGGATGAGAGAGGATGAGAATAGGGAGGACGAGAGAGAGAGAGAGAGAGAAAGAGATAGAGAGAGATGAGAGAAAGAGATAGAGAGAGATGAGAATAAGGAGGATGAGAGAGAGAGAGAGAAAGGATGATGGAGATGAGAATAGAGAGACGAGAGAGATATGATGGAGAGATGAGAATAGGGGAGAGAGAGAGAGAGAGAGAGGATGATGGAGAGATGTGAATAGGGAGGACGGGAGAGAGAGAGAGAGGATGATGGAGAGATGAGAATAGGGCAGACGAGAGAGAGAGAGAGAAATGCGAGGGAGTAGAAAGACTAGAGGGAAAGAGGGACAGATAATTATGGAAAAATAGAAATATGAATTGTAATGATGAAGAGCAATCCTCCTTTTTCAACCAATCAACTCCTCCTACTCAGAACCACAACATTTAACTCCTCCTACTCAGAACCACAACATTTAACTCCTCCTACTCAGAACCACAACATTTAACTCCTCCTACTCAGAACCACAACATTTAACTCCTCCTACTCAGAACCACAACATTTAACTCCTCCTACTCAGAACCACAACATTTAACTCCTCCTACTCAGAACCACAACATTTAACTCCTCCTACTCAGAACCACAACATTCAACTCCTCCTACTCAGAACCACAACATTTAACTCCTCCTACTCAGAACCACAACATTCAACTCCTCAGAACCACAACCTACTCAGAACCACAACATTCAACTCCTCCTACTCAGAACCACAACATTCAACTCCTCCTACTCAGAACCACAACATTCAACTCCTCCTACTCAGAACCACAACATTCAACTCCTCCTACTCAGAACCACAACATTTAACTCCTCCTACTCAGAACCACAACATTTAACTCCTCCTACTCAGAACCACAACATTTAACTCCTCCTACTCAGAACCACAACATTTAACTCCTCCTACTCAGAACCACAACATTTAACTCCTCCTACAGGTCCCAGACGTGTCTCCAATGCTCCTGTTCTAAAGACTCTCTCTCCCCCTCAATGTTCTATTCCTCATAATGTCTCTGCAGTGTTATCAGATAATGTGTTGTTTCTGCAGGACCCACTGTAGCACCATTACTCAGCCTGGTGCTCTAATGGCTATTGATGCAGCCTGGGGCAACACACACACACACACACGTGCTCTCACTTAGACACACCCACTTGCACGCAGAGGCGCACACACACACACACACACACACACACACACACACACACACACAAATGTCATGGAGGGGTTCAATTGGAAAGTGTTTCTCCAGCAGGAATAACATCAAACGCCACACATAGAGGACACACACACACAGAGAACATAGGACACACACACAGAACATAGAGGACACACACACAGATAGAGAGAGAACATAGGGGAGGGGGGAGGGAGGGAGGGAGGGAGGGAGGGAGTCATTCAGTGTGTGTGTGTGTGTGCGTGCGTGTGTATATACAGGTAGCTAGGTAAACCTGAGCCTGCAGAGTAATTCCTACTTAGATGAGGATTTGGCCTCTTGGTTGTCGTGGGCGTGAAGAGCAGAGAGAGATTTAGTGGACTAAGTCAGCTAGGATGAACAAGAGATCACCTCTGGGGTGGAGGAGAGGACAGGAGAGGGGGGGGGGGGGGTAAAGGGGATGGGAGAGGGGAGAGGAGAGAGGAGAGGGGTAGAGAGGAGGGAATGGAGGAGAGGAGAGAGGAGAGGTAGAGAGGAGGGGAGAGAGGAGAGAGGAGAGGAGAGAGGTAGAGGGGTAGAGAGGAGAGAGGAGAGGGTATGTGTGTGTAAACCACTCCTCAGTACATGACACATGACAGCCCGCTTGGAGTTTGCCAAAAGGCACCTAAAGGACTCTGACCATGAAAAACAAGATTCTCTGGTCTGATGAAACCAAGATTGAACTCTTTGGCCTGAATGTCGAGCGTCACGTCTGGAGGAAACCTGGCACCATCCCTACGGTGAAGCATGGTGGTGGCAGCATCAGGCTTGTGGGGGTGTTTATCAGAAGCAGGGACTGGGAGACTAGTCAGGATCGAGGGAAAGATGAACGGAGAAATGTTCAGAGAGATCCTTGCTGAAAACCTGCTCCAGAGCGCTCAGATGAGGGTTCACCTTCCAAGAGAACAACGACACTAAGCTTCGGGCCCAGGTCTCATTGTGGGGGTATAGCGATGTCATTATGGGATGTTGTGATGTCATTATGGGGTATAGCGATGTCATTGTGGGGTGTAGCGATGTCATTGTGGGGTGTAGCGATGTCATTATGGGGTATAGCGATGTCATTATGGGGTGTAGCGATGTCATTATGGGATGTTGCGATGTCATTGTGGGGTGTAGCGATGTCATTATGGGATGTAGCGATGTCATTGTGGGGTGTAGCGATGTCATTGTGGGGTGTAGCGATGTCATTGTGGGGTGTAGCGAAGTCATTGTGGGGTGTAGCGAAGTCATTGTGGGGGTGTAGCGAAGTCATTGTGGGGGTGTAGCGATGTCATTGTGGGGGTATAGCGATGTCATTGTGGGGTGTAGCGATGTCATTGTGGGGTGTAGCGATGTCATTGTGGGGTGTAGCGATGTCATTGTGGGGTGTGTGATGTCATTGTGGGGTGTAGCAATGTCATTGTGGGGTGTAGCGATGTCATTGTGGGGTGTAGTGATGTCATTGTGGGGTGTTGTGATGTCATTGTGGGGTGTAGCGATGTCATTGTGGGATGTAGCGATGCCATTGTGGGGTATGTACCATAGTATTACCTAGTGGACTGCGTCATTCATAATTAACGTGCGTGTGTGTGTGTGTGTGTGTGTGTGTGTGAGGAGCGGCTGGCCAGCATCAATAATGTAAAGTGGGGTTACATCTCAGACACAAGACACACAGCTAGCTGATCTAACTGGCTGATCACACTAATACAACAACAAGACACACAGCTAGCTGATCTAACTGGCTGATCACACTAATACAACAACAAGACACACAGCTAGCTGATCTAAATGGCTGATCACACTAGTACAACAACAAGACACACAGCTAGCTGATCTAACTGGCTGATCACACTAATACAACAAGACACACAGCTAGCTGATCTAACTGGCTGATCACACTAATACAACAACAAGACACACAGCTAGCTGATCTAACTGGCTGATCACACTAATACAACAACAAGACACACAGCTAGCTGATCTAACTGGCTGATCACACTAATACAACAACAAGACACACAGCTAGCTGATCTAACTGGCTGATCACACTAGTACAACAACAAGACACACAGCTAGCTGATCTAACTGGCTGATCACACTAATACAACAAGACACACAGCTAGCTGATCTAACTGGCTGATCACACTAGTAAAACAACAAGACACACAGCTAGCTGATCTAACTGGCTGATCACACTAATACAACAAGACACAGCTAGCTGATCTAACTGGCTGATCACACTAATACAACAACAAGACACACAGCTAGCTGATCTAACTGGCTGATCACACTAATACAACAAGACACAGCTAGCTGATCTAACTGGCTGATCACACTAATACAACAAGACACACAGCTAGCTGATCTAACTGGCTGATCACACTAATACAACAACAAGACACACAGCTAGCTGATCTAACTGGCTGATCACACTAATACAACAACAAGACACACAGCTAGCTGATCTAACTGGCTGATCACACTAATACAACAACAAGACACACAGCTAGCTGATCTAACTGGCTGATCACACTAATACAACAACAAGACACACAGCTAGCTGATCTAACTGGCTGATCACACTAGTAAAACAACAACAACGTGGAGTGTTGACATTTGTCCCGTTAGAAAACAAGTCTGGAACAGAAAAGTGTTTCTTCATATCCGACTCCCCCCGAGAGACCAGCAGCCAGTGGGGTCACGGTGAAGAGAGACCAGCAGCCAGTGGGGTCACGGTGAAGAGAGACCAGCAGCCAGTGGGGTCACGGTGAAGAGAGACCAGCAGCCAGTGGGGTCACGGTGAAGAGAGACCAGCAGCCAGTGGGGTCACGGTGAAGAGAGACCAGCAGCCAGTGGGGTCACGGTGAAGAGAGACCAGCAGCCAGTGGGGTCACGGTGAAGAGAGACCAGCAGCCAGTGGGGTCACGGTGAAGAGAGACCAGCAGCCAGTGGGGTCACGGTGAAGAGAGACCAGCAGCCAGTGGGGTCACGGTGAAGAGAGACCAGCAGCCAGTGGGGTCACGGTGAAGAGAGACCAGCAGCCAGTGGGGTCACGGTGAAGTGCCTTGGTCAAGGGCACAGCAGCTGACTTTTTTTATATTTTTTATTACGTTGGCGGCTCTGGGATTTGAACCAGCAACCTTTTGGTTACGGGGCCAATGCTGTAACCCGAGGCCCCCTGCCACCCCTATGTATAGGTCAGGCATGGGAAATGTAGGTCGATGTGTACCTTTATTCTTCTGTGTGTGTGTGTGTGTGTGTGTGTGTGTGTGTGTGTGTGTGTGTGTGTGTGTGTGTGTGTGTGTGTGCGCCTGCGTTGTGTATGTAAACATGGAATGATCCTTGTGTGCCAGTGAGTGACGTCACGTGTGTGCAGCTATTCTCCTGTGACGTTGCTACGGTTCAACAGTCACCACACCACACCACACCACACACAACACAACACAACACGACTGTCTTCAGGTGCATGAAGTACATTCAAACACACACACACAACACACACACACACACACACACACACACACACACACACACAACCAGGGGAACTAATGGGTCATCAAAGCCAAAGTGTAAAACAAGGATCTCCTCCCAGACAGGCCTGTTGTAGTGTAATGGTCCAGTCGATCTCATCCCAGACAGGCCTGTTGTAGTGTAATGGTCCAGGATCTCCTCCCAGACAGGCCTGTTGTGGTGTAATGGTCCAGTCGATCTCATCCCAGACAGGCCTGTTGTGGTGTAATGGTCCAGTCGATCTCATCCCAGACAGGCCTGTTGTAGTGTAATGGTCCAGTCGATCTCCTCCCAGACAGGCCTGTTGTGGTGTAATGGTCCAGTCGATCTCATCCCAGACAGGCCTGTTGTAGTGTAATGGTCCAGTCGATCTCATCCCAGACAGGCCTGTTGTAGTGTAATGGTCCAGTCGATCTCATCCCAGACAGGCCTGTTGTAGTGTAATGGTCCAGGATCTCCTCCCAGACAGGCCTGTTGTGGTGTAATGGTCCAGTCGATCTCATCCCAGACAGGCCTGTTGTAGTGTAATGGTCCAGGATCTCATCCCAGACAGGCCTGTTGTAGTGTAATGGTCCAGGATCTCCTCCCAGACAGGCCTGTTGTGGTGTAATGGTCCAGGATCTCATCCCAGACAGGCCTGTTGTAGTGTAATGGTCCAGGATCTCATCCCAGACAGGCCTGTGTAGTGTAATGGTCCAGGATCTCCTCCCAGACAGGCCTGTGTAGAAATGCCCTGTTGTGGTGTAATGGTCCAGGACCTCCTCCCAGACAGGCCTGTTGTAGTGTAATGGTCCAGGATCTCCTCCCAGACAGGCCTGTTGTAGTGTAATGGTCCAGGACCTCCTCCCAGACAGGCCTGACTTTGGTTAATGGTCCAGGACCTCCCAGACAGGCCTATTGTGGTGTAATGGTCCAGGATCTCATCCCAGACAGGCCACAGTGTAATGGACAGGATCTCATCCCAGACAAGCCTGTTGTGGTGTAATGGTCCAGGATCTCATCCCAGACAGGCCTGTTGTGGTGTAATGGTCCAGGATCTCATCCCAGACAGGCCTGTTGTAGTGTAATGGTCCAGGATCTCCTCCCAGACAGGCCTGTTGTGGTGTAATGGTCCAGGATCTCCTCCCAGACAGGCCTGTGTAGAAATGCCCTGTTGTAGTGTAATGGTCAGGATCTCCTCCCAGAATGCCCTGTTGTAGTGTAATGGTCAGGATCTATCTGGTCTAGTAGACGGGGAAGTCTTCAATACACATTCTACTCTGCTGGGACTTTGGCCATTGTTGGCACTACTATCCACAGAGGTATTTTAGAGAAGAACATAACATTACTCACACACACAGGGACACACACACACACAGGGACACACACACACACAGGGACACACACACACACACAGGGACACACACACACACAGGGACACACACACACACACAGGGACACACACACACACACAGGGACACACACACAGGGACACACACAGGGACACACACAGGGACACACACACAGGGACACACACACAGGGACACACACACAGGGACACACACACAGGGACACACACTTCTCTGCGTACACAGTGTGAGGCTGTGGAGAGAGGCCTGGTACAGGGTGCAGGCCCGCCTGATGAACATGTGGACGTGCCTGGAAGGAGGGGAATGTGGTCACATAGCCTGGCCAAATTAAAAACATCCACACAGAGAGAAGGAGAGGGGGGGGTACGAGACAGAGAGAGGTAGAGGAGGAGGAGAGAGACACTGAAAGGAGGAGGGGGAGAGCCAGAGAGAGAGAGAGAGAGAGAGAGAGAGAGAGAGAGAAAGAAATCCCAGAGAGAGAGAGAGCCAGAGAGAGGTAGAGGAGGAGGAGAGAGCCAGAGAGAGGAATCCCAGAGACAGAGAGAGGTAGAGGAGGGGAGAGACACTGAAAGGAGGGGAGAGAGAGAGAGAGGTAGAGGAGGAGGAGAGAGACACAGAAAGGAGGAGGGGAGAGCCAGAGACAGAGATCCCAGAGACAAAACAGCAGAATATGAAGAGAGAGAGAACAGATCTGAGCCCTGTTGTGACTGAGGGGTAGTTTGGCGGGTTGTACACTGCGTGTGATGTTGGCGTCCACGGGCCTCCTCGGTGTGTGTGTGTGTGTGTGTGTGTGTCAGCTCCATGCCAGCTCACTGGGTTAAATATAGCTACTGGGCAGTGATCCCAGACTGTATTAACAATATATACCACCATCACTTTAGATAATACTGACAGCGGATAGCAGGGAGGGGGAGGATAGGAGGGGAGGGACACTGGAGGGGAGGATAGGAGGGGAGGGACACTGGAGAGGGAGGATAGGAGGGGAGGGAGGGAGGGAGGGGAGGATAGGAGGGGGGTAGGAGGAGAGGGGGATAGGAGGGGGAGGGACACTGGAGAGGAGGGAGGGAGGGGAGGATAGGAGGAGAGGGGGGATAGGAGGAGAGGGGGAGAGAGAGGTAGAGGAGGGGAGAGGAGAATGGTAGAGAGGTAGAGTCAGAGGGAGAGGAGAATGGTAGAGAGGTAGAGTCAGAGGGGAGAGGAGAATGGTAGAAAGGTAGAGTCAGAGAGAGGAGAATGGTAGAGAGGTAGAGTCAGAGGGGAGAGGAGAATGGTAGAGAGGTAGAGTCAGAGGGGAGAGGAGAATGGTAGAGAGGTAGAGTCAGAGGGGAGAGGAGAATGGTAGAGAGGTAGAGTCAGAGGGGAGAGGAGAATGGTAGAGAGGTAGAGTCAGAGGGGAGAGGAGAATGGTAGAGAGGTAGAGTCAGAGGGGAGAGGAGAAAATACCATGAGGGGAAGAGGAAGGGAGGAGAGCAGAGGAACAGAGGGAGGGGAACAGAGAAGGAGAAGAGAAACACCTCAGTGGGACAGAAAATAAATGAAACTCAGCCACCCACACTCCATCCATTCTGCCAGGAGAGTGTGTGTGTCATTCCATACTAGAGTGCATGCCAAGGAGAGGAGTTGGGGGACAGATACCAACTCTGGCCTGAGCTTGCATGTCTGTGTCCAGCGAAACACTACACACAGTTATGTAAACCTGAATGTTTATATACTGTGTAGACTGGTAATAAAGGGTTTATAACCCCTTGAGTATTAACAGACTAGTTATAACCTGAGGGTTACACTTCTGTCCTATAACACACAGCTCTCCAGTCAGCTTCAACACAACACTGTGGAACGAGTGACAGAACCTCCCAGAGAGAAACAAAGAAACACTAAGAGAACACAAGGGTAGAGTGAAGTTCCTTCACCTCTGGAGGAGGAACGAGACCCCTTCACCTCTGGAGGAGGAACGAGACCCCTTCACCTCTGGAGGAGGAACGAGACCCCTTCACCTCTGGAGGAGGAACGAGACCCCTTCACCTCTGGAGGAGGAACGAGACCCCTTCACCTCTGGAGGAGGAACGAGACCCCTTCACCTCTGGAGGAGGAACGAGACCCCTTCACCTCTGGAGGAGGAACGAGACCCCTTCACCTCTGGAGGAGGAACGAGACACAGACAGAGAAGGAGGGACAGACATCCCGACACAGACAGAGAGGAGGGACAGAGGACACAGACAGAGAGGAGGAGGGACCCCGACACAGACAGAGAGGAGGAGGGACAGAGACCCACAGACAGACAGACAAGACAGGTGAGTAGAGGGACAGACAGAGAGGAGGAGGGACAGAGACCCAAACACAGACAGAGACAGACAAGACAGGTCAGTAGACTGGAGGGACAGAGACCCAAACACAGACAGAGACAGACAAGGACAGGTCAGTAGACTGGAGAGGAGAGACAAGGACCCAAACACAGACAGAGACAGACAAGGACAGGTCAGTAGACTGGAGAGGAGAGAAACACCCAGAAACACAGACAGAGACAGACAAGACAAGGACAGGTCAGTAGACTGGAGAGGAGAGAGACCCAAACACAGACAGAGACAGACAAGGACAGGTCAGTAGACTGGAGAGGAGAGACCCAAACACAGACAGAGACAGACAAACACAGACAGAGACAGACAAGGACAGGTCAGTAGACTGGAGAGGAGAGAGACCCAAACACAGACAGAGACAGACAAGGACAGGTCAGTAGACTGGAGAGGAGAGAGAGTCCGCGCTCCGATATGAGCTGATGTAATGTACATGTTGGTAATAATTGGTGTCACTCACTGTATAAAATGTCCTATCCGACACTACTGCTCATAACATACACTGCCTAGATATCACTAGTTATTAGACCACTTGACAAGGCAAATAGCCTCCTGAGGACATGATCCCAGACATGGCAGTAGACTTCTTGCACCGAGGCAGTCAGCTCTCATCTCCAAAGAGATGGTCTCTCTCGCCAGACTCGGGGCTCGACGGCTGTGAGAAGAGACGACCACAGAGGAGACCTTCCTAAGCCTGTAATAGTGGTGGCTGATGGGTAAAGGCAGCATGAAATCCAAAGGGCTCCCTCTCACTCTAATAGCTGCCTAATGTTTACCATAATTACAGGGGCTGTCGTGCCTCCCCACGGGTGTGTCTGGGACCTTACGGGGCGAGAGAGAGAGAACCTAGGCTCCATTTCAAATGGCACCCTATTCCCTATTTAGTGCACTACATTTGACCAGAGCCAATAGGGAATAGGCTGCCATTTGGGACACAGACCGTTTTGCAGGGCTCTAGAGCGACCATTTCACACGCACTTCTATACTATTCTACTGCACCTTAGTCCGTTCCGCTCTGACATCGCTCATCCATATGTATACAGGCTTAATTAATGCCTACTTAGATGTGTGTATTGGGTATACGTTGTGTCATTTGTTAGATATTACTGCACCGTCGTAGCTAGAAACACAAGCATTTCGCGACACCCGCAATAACATCTGCTAATCACGTGTATGTGACCAATAAAATGTGAATGTATCGTTTTGTAAGCTACTGCCTGAGCCTTGGTTTGCAACATATAGTGAATACATACAGCCATCTAGCTGCCGCCTAGTAGTGGGTCTCTTTCTGGGCTCAGGCAGGGAAAGGGAGATAGAAGAGAGTGAAAATAAATACATTAAATGGTGCTACTGTTTCCTTAAGAGCAGCTAATGGGCGGTTCGGTTAAATGTCCACACGAAGCGGTAGGTCGTTTTTCTATTGCAATCACCGCTGCCTCTCCGCGACATACGACTCTTAAAAACTGCGCGACGAGGGGGGAGTAGTAGCGTTATCTCCTTCTTGTTTGCTACCTAGTATGTTGCCTCCAGAAAGGAGAGCGCCAACGAGACACCACTTAGCATTTGAAAGGCATATTGGCCCCGGCTACAACAAAAGGGGCTATGTCGTCGCATTCCGACTCGCTGTTGTAGAGGTGTGAATGAACAAGGAGAGAGATAATTGTCTCTTGGTTTCTCCTTTTCACAGAAGCTTAAGGTTTTAAAGTCGTGATCCCAAAGACGGTTCACAACGCACAAATCAACACTCGTGCTACAGAGGGCACCTCCCTCGGCTGGTGCTGACACATGCGCAGATCAACTGCTGGAGCGTCAATTATTATATTAAGACGTTTACATGTCCTAATAATCGGAAACATTAAAAACATATATATTTTTTTAAAAATGGGTGTTTAATCGTTGTGTGGTTACTTCGATATTGACTTTACACCGATTTCTGATAAAACGACTATTGCATAATCTGCCTACTGCCATAATCAGTTTAATAGCGAATTAATAGTGTGCATGTAAACATACGATGTTTCATGATATACAGTCGGCATACATTGTAATGCATTGGCCATTGTCTGTTAATCTAGCTCTATCAAAAGCAAAAGTTATCTATCCACATAACAGTGTAGTATTAGACTATTCTATCATTACCTCGCTAAACTAAAGTTCAGACAGTAGCCTATAGGTTTATTACGTCCCTGTCGGGTGGCTTCTTGTTTTATCAAGATGTCTTGTAGTCTAGTATGTTGTTATTCTGTGTCTGTTTCCCTCTCACACACCTAGACGAGACTGTCAAGTAGAAATCACGACGAGGAGAAATATTTAGGCTACTATAGTACTCCCAACCGTTTATGAGATTCATATTTGAAGTATAGCTGGAAATGTGCTTTACTGTTATTAACAACTGGAAAATGCTGGCATCAATGTGATCAACTGTGGGCGAGAATGGCTGCTGAGCAGGAAAACAATGTTGCAACAAGTTTCCGCAGAGAAAAATGTAACAGTTAAACTACCAAAGACAAAACAACTCATGTGGAACTTCGTCGACAGTTCAAAAGTAATCCGCATATCAAGTAGTCCCCCCGAACATGTGTTCAACCAACTAACTATGGACACTCTCCCCAGTTAGCTTCCTATGCTAACGTTAACTATGGACACTCTCCCCAGTTAGCTTCCTGTGCTAACGTTAACTATGGACACTCTCCCCAGTTAGCTTCCTATGCTAACGCTAACTATGGACACTCTCCCCAGTTAGCTTCCTATGCTAACGCTAACTATGGACACTCTCCCCAGTTAGCTTCCTATGCTAACGTTAACTATGGACACTCTCCCCAGTTAGCTTCCTATGCTAACGTTAACTATGGACACTCTCCCCAGTTAGCTTCCTATGCTAACGTTAACTATGGACACTCTCCCCAGTTAGCTTCCTATGCTAACGTTAACTATGGACCCTCTCCCCAGTTAGCTTCCTATGCTAACGTTAACTATGGACACTCTCCCCAGTTAGCTTCCTATGCTAACGCTAACTATGGACACTCTCCCCAGTTAGCTTCCTATGCTAACGTTAACTATGGACACTCTCCCCAGTTAGCTTCCCTGTGCTAACGTTAACTATGGACGTTAACTCTGGACACTCCCCAGTTAGCTTCCTATGCTAACGCTAACTATGGACACTCTCCCCAGTTAGCTTCCTATGCTAACGCTAACTATGGACACTCTCCCCAGTTAGCTTCCTCCCAGTTGCTAACGTTAACTATGGACACTCTCCCCAGTTAGCTTCCTATGCTAACGCTAACTATGGACACTCTCCCCAGTTAGCTTCCTATGCTAACGTTAACTATGGACACTCTCCCCAGTTAGCTTCCTATGCTAACGTTAACTATGGACACTCTCCCCAGTTAGCTTCCTATGCTAACGTTAACTATGGACACTCTCCCCAGTTAGCTTCCTATGCTAACGTTAACTATGGACACTCTCCCCAGTTAGCTTCCTATGCTAACGCTAACTATGGACACTCTCCCCAGTTAGCTTCCTATGCTAACGTTAACTATGGACCCTCTCCCCAGTTAGCTTCCTATGCTAACGTTAACTATGGACCCTCTCCCCAGTTAGCTTCCTATGCTAACGTTAACTATGGACACTCTCCCCAGTTAGCTTCCTATGCTAACACTAACTATGGACACTCTCCCCAGTTAGCCTCCTATGCTAACGCTAACTATGGACACTCTCCCCAGTTAGCCTCCTATGCTAACGCTAACTATGGACACTCTGCCCAGTTAGCCTCCAGTTAGCCAGCATTGCTCTCAAAAGGGCTCCCACAGTCGGAAAGAGATTTTATGAAATTACAACAAGGGCCAAAGTTAGTTGTTGGCTACAAAGGGGGAAGTGAGTGGATTGTGTACTTTGTAAACACAAGCGCTTGTTGGCACACTGTTTTGAAACAACCGTAGAGTGAGTTCAAAGCAGTTCACTGAAGCGCAGTTACAAGAATGATCTCAACTTTTCCGGCGGGGGCGAAGGAGATGTAAGCCCAACTTAACGGATGGGGGGGGGTAGTGTGTGTACTACGTAGAGTAGACTAAACCACGGGCATCTTGGCCCGGTGACCGTCTCTTTAACTTACCGCTATAAGTGTGTTGTTCCTCTGCTCCGTCGAAGACGCCGACTCGGGGTCTTGCTGTTTACTCTGATGCTTGCTGTTGGCAGATTTCTTCGCCCTCTGCTCCAGGCTCCGCTGGTAGAGACTCACCGTCTCCCTCCGCTCGATCTCCAGCTGCTCGGCGTGGGCTTGCTGGTAACGGTTCTCACAGTTGACATGGTGCCGCCTGCACCCTTCTATCCTCTGCCGTAGTCTCTCCACGACCGTGCTGTGTTTGGGAATGCCCACGTTGTTGGGGTTTACACCCGGATTCATGCCACTCGCCATGGCATTGTTGTTGATGCAAATGTTACTGCCGTTCGCGGCAGCGGGGGTTGCAAAGTCCCCCATCATTCACCCGAAATGATAGTATTTTGGACTAAGTTTTTCTTCCCCTCAAGCCTCAAAGTAGTCACTTCGTCTTCTAGGCTAAATGTTACTGGGAAATGGGAAATGGTAGTTAGATTAAATGACGAACAAGACGGACCGGGTGATTCAAATGACCGTAAGGACAGTAAACAAACGGTGATCGGTGTTGATTCTGGTTCCCTCCTTCGGGACAGGACGCGGAGGCTCCACCATTCAACACGGTTTTCAAATATCACCTTGTCCCGTCCATGAAAAACACCGATAACAATATCCCATAGCCCAGCACGAAGGCTTCAAGAACGAGCAAGCTGGTCCGTAAATCAACACATCAACCGCGGCCAGACTATTAGTAAAGGTAATAACTCCATAGGAAACAACCGGATATTAAGCTACAGGCGATAATCACTGCCTCCGATTCCCACTCACACACATAACAGACCGACGCTGCCTCGAGCTCGCCGTTGTTTTATTATGTTGTCCTTTGTGAAAAAGTTTTGCTGTTTGAACCGAAGGGGCTCCGGAGTTGCTCCGTGAACTTGCTGCATTTCATTGGTTTGGTCGGTAAAAATCCTTAAGCTGAACGTGAAGAAGAGTTGTCGTGTTGGGGAACCGGGTCCCGTGAACTGGTGCACAGCGAAATCCTGAAGACACCGCGGTGGCCGTGATCTCTCCGCTGGTCGCTAGTAGCTGTTCGCTGCCACCATCACAATCATCAAGACCTATCCTCCTCCATGCCAGCGGAGCGATATCAGGACGAGAGTTTAGTCAAAACCAGCTAGAGGCTGTGAGTAGCCCAACGGCACAGAGGAAAACCCGGAGTGGAGTGTACATGTTCCAGCCACGCCGGATCAGTGACGAATAAACAGTAGCATGAAAGCAGAATACATTTAGGCCTAGTGGCCGGTCACTGTATCTACCATCAGGCATCGCAACGTCAAAGCAATGTTGTCGCTCACATACATATATATAGAGGCAATTCAAATAAAAAGTCCAGTCGAAGTGTATTGGTGGCGTACACATGTTTAGCAGATGTTGTAGTGTAGTAGTGAAATGCTTATGTTTCTAGCTCCCAACAGTGCAGTAATATCTAACAATATAAAACAATACACTCAAAACTAAAAAGTAAAATCATGTAATGGAGAAATATTAGTATGAGCAATGTCAGAGTCCGGAATATAAATATATATATACATATGATATAACATAGATATGGACAGTATATGGATAGAATATATAGTATATCTGTAGAATATGTAGGATAGAAATATAGTATATCTGTAGAATATGTAGGATAGCATATATAGTATATCTGTAGAATATGGTGTATATCTGTAGAATATGTAGGATAGAATATATAGTATATCTGTAGAATATGTAGTATATCTGTAGAATATGTAGGATAGAATATGTAGTATATCTGTAGAATATGTAGTATATCTGTAGAATATGTAGGATAGAATATATAGTATATCTGTAGAATATATAGTATATCTGTAGAATATATAGTATATCTGTAGAATATGTAGGATAGAATATATAGTATATCTGTAGAATATGTAGGATAGAATATATAGTATATCTGTAGAATATGTAGTATATCTGTAGAATATGTAGGATAGAATATGTAGTATATCTGTAGAATATGTAGTATATCTGTAGAATATAGTATATCTGTAGGATAGAATATATAGTATATCTGTAGAATATGTAGTATATCTGTAGAATATATAGTATATCTGTAGAATATGTAGGATAGAATATGTAGTATATCTGTAGAATATATAGTATATCTGTAGAATATGTAGTATATCTGTAGAATATGTAGTATATCTGTAGAATATATAGTATATCTGTAGAATATGTAGATATATCTGTAGAATATGTAGGATAGAATATGTAGTATATCTGTAGAATATGTAGTATATCTGTAGAATATGTAGTATATCTGTAGAATATGTAGGTAGTATATAGAATATGTAGTATATCTGTAGAATATGTAGGAATAGAATATGTAGTATATCTGATAGAATATGTAGTATATCTGTAGAATATGTAGGATAGAATATGTAGTATATCTGTAGAATATGTAGGATAGAATATGTAGTATATCTGTAGAATATGTAGTATATCTGTAGAATATATAGTATATCTGTAGAATATGTAGGATAGAATATGTAGTATATCTGTAGAATATGTAGTATATCTGTAGAATATATAGTATATCTGTAGAATATGTAGTATATCTGTAGAATATGTAGTATATCTGTAGAATATGTAGTATATCTGTAGAATATGTAGGATAGAATATGTAGTATATCTGTAGAATATGTAGGATAGAATATGTAGTATATCTGTAGAATATGTAGGATAGAATATGTAGTATATCTGTAGAATATGTAGGATAGAATATGTAGTATATCTGTAGAATATGTAGGATAGAATATGTAGTATATCTGTAGAATATGTAGGATAGAATATATAGTATATCTGTAGAATATGTAGTATATCTGTAGAATATGTAGTATATCTGTAGAATATGTAGTATATCTGTAGAATATATGAATATGTTAGTATATCTGTAGAATATATAGTATATCTGTAGAATATATAGTATATCTGTAGAATATATAGTATATCTGTAGAATATGTAGGATAGAATATGTAGTATATCTGTAGAATATATAGTATATCTGTAGAATATGTAGTATCTGTAGAATATATAGTATATCTGTAGAATATGTAGTATATCTGTAGAATATGTAGGATAGAATATATAGTATATCTGTAGAATATGTAGTATATCTGTAGAATATGTAGTATATCTGTAGAATATGTAGTATATCTGTAGAATATGTTGTATATCTGTAGAATATAGTATATCTGTAGAATAGTATATCTGTAGAATATGTAGGATAGAATATGTAGTATATCTGTAGAATATAGTATATAGAATATGTTAGTATATCTGTAGAATATGTATAGAATATTAGTATATCTGTAGTAGAATATGTATATCTGTAGAATATCTGTAGAAATATAGTATATCTGTAGAATATGTGATAGAATATGTAGTATATCTGTAGAATATGTAGTATAGAATATGTAGTATATATAGAATATGTAGGATAGAATAGAGTATATCTGTAGAATATGTTGTATATCTGTAGAATATGTAGTATATCTGTAGAATATGTAGGATAGAATATATAGTATATCTGTAGAATATGTTGTATATCTGTAGAATATATAGTATATCTGTAGAATATGTTAGTATATCTGTAGAATATATAGTATATCTGTAGAATATGTAGGATAGAATATGTAGTATATCTGTAGAATATGTAGGATAGAATATATAGTATATCTGTAGAATATGTAGGATAGAATATATAGTATATCTGTAGAATATGTAGGATAGAATATATAGTATATCTGTAGAATATGTAGAATATAGTATATCTGTATCTGAGAAGAGAATATATAGTATATAGAATCTGTATATCTGTAGAATATGTAGAATATATAGTATATAGAATATATAGTATATCTGTAGAATATGTAGTATATCTGTAGAATATGTAGTATATCTGTAGAATATATAGTATATCTGTAGAATTTATAGTATATCTGTAGAATATATAGTATATCTGTAGAATATGTTGTATATCTGTAGAATATATAGTATATCTGTAGAATGTGTAGTATATCTGTAGAATATATAGTATATCTGTAGAATATGTAGGATAGAATATGTAGTATATCTGTAGAATATGTTGTATATCTGTAGAATATGTAGTATATTTGTAGAATATGTAGTATATCTGTAGAATATGTAGGATAGAATATATAGTATATCTGTAGAATATGTAGGATAGAATATATAGTATATCTGTAGAATATGTAGGATAGAATATATAGTATATCTGTAGAATATGTAGGATAGAATATGTAGTATATCTGTAGAATATGTAGGATAGAATATATAGTATATCTGTAGAATATATAGTATATCTGTAGAATATATAGTATATCTGTAGAATATGTAGTATATCTGTAAAATATGTAGTATATCTGTAAAGTATGTAGGATAGGATATGTAGTATATCTGTAGAAAATAGTATATGTAAAACAATAGTTAAATAGGATACATTTGGACTAGAATACAGTATATACATATGAAGTGGGTAAAACAGGATGTAAACATTATTATAGTGACCAGTGTTAGACGACTATGTACATAGGGCAGCAGTCTCTAAGGTGCAGGGTTGAGTACCGGGTGGTATGCCGGCTAGTGACAGTGACTAAAGTTAAGGGCAGCAGTCTCTAAGGTGCAGGGTTGAGTACCGGGTGGTATGCCGGCTAGTGACAGTGACTACTGTTTAGGGCAGCAGTCTCTAAGGTGCAGGGTTGAGTACCGGGTGGTATGCCGGCTAGTGACAGTGACTACTGTTTAGGGCAGCAGTCTCTAAGGTGCAGGGTAGTTTACAGGGTGGTATGCCGGCTAGTGACAGTGACTAAAGTTAAGGGCAGCAGTCTCTAAGGTGCAGGGTTGAGTACCGGGTGGTAGGCCGGATAGTGACAGTGACTACTGTTTAGGGCAGCAGTCTCTAAGGTGCAGGATTGAGTACCGGGTGGTAGGCCGGATAGTGACAGTGACTACTGTTTAGGGCAGCAGTCTCTAAGGTGCAGGGTTGAGTACCGGGTGGTATGCCGGCTAGTGACAATGACTACTGTTTAGGGCAGCAGTCTCTAAGGTGCAGGGTTGAGTACCGGGTGGTATGCCGGCTAGTGACAGTGACTAAAGTTTAGGGCAGGGTACTGGGCGGAGGCAGATGAGTGATGACTATTTAACCTTCTGGCCTTGAGATAGAAGCTGTTTTTCAGAGTCTCGGTCCCAGCTTTGATGCACCTCTACTGACTCCGCCTTCTAGATGTTAGCGGGGTGAACAGGCAGTGGCTCGGATGGCTGAGGTCCTTGATGATCTTCTAGATGGTAGCGGGATGAACAGGCAGTGGCTCGGATGGCTGAGGTCCTTGATGATCTTCTAGATGGTAGCGGGGTGAACAGGCTGTGGCTCGGATGGCTGAGGTCCTTGATGATCTTCTAGATGGTAGCGGGGTGAACAGGCCGTGGCTCAAATTTCTTCAGCCTCCTGAGGTTGAAGAGGTGCTGTTGCACCTTCTTCATCACACTGTCTATGTGGGTGGACCATTTCAGATTGTCAGTGATGTGTACACCAAGGAACTTGAAGCTTTTCACTTCTCAACTGTGGTTCCGTCGATGTGAATAGGGGCTCCCTCTGCTATCTCCTGAAGTCCACGATCAGCTCCTTCGTTTTGATGATGTTGAGGTAGGGGTTATTTTCCCGGCACCACTCTTCCAGGGCCCTCACCTCCACCTTGTAGGTTGGCTCGTCGTTGTTGGTAATCAGGCCTACTACTGTTGTGTGGTCTGCAGACTTGATGATTGAGTTGGAACAGGGAGTCATGGGTGAACAGGGAGTAAAGGAGGGGGCTGAGCACGCACCCTTGTGGGGCCCCTGTGTTGAGGATCAGCGTAGTGGAGGTGTTGTTGCCTACCTTCACCACCTGGGGGCGGCCTGTCAGGAAGTCCAGGACCCAGTTGAACAGGGCGGGGTTCAGACCCAAGGCCCCGAGCTTAGTGATGAGCTTGGAGGGTACTATGGTGTTGAAGGCTGAGCTGTAGTCAGTGAACAGCATTCTTGAATAGGTATTCCTCTTGTCCAGATGGGATAGGGCAGTGTGCAGTGCGTTGGAGATTGCGCCATTCCGTGGACCTATTTGGGTGGTAAGCAAATTGCAGTGGGTCTAGGGTGTTGGAGAAGGTGGAGGTGATTTGATCCTTAACTAGCCTCTCAAAGCTCTTCATGATGACAGAAGTGAGTGCTACGGGGCGATTGTCATTTAGTTCCGTTACCTTAGCTTTCTTGGGTTCAGGAACAATGGTGGACATCTTGAAGCAATTGGTGATGGCAGACTGGGATAGGGAGAGATTGAATATGTCCGTAAACACTCCAAGCCAGCTGGTCTGCACATACTCTGAGGACGCGGCTAATGATGCCGTCTGGGCTGGTAGCCTTACGAGGGTTAACACGCTTAAATGTCTTACTCACGTTGACCACGGCGAACGAGAGCTCACCGTCCTCATGAGCGATGGTGTCCCTCATCAGTGGTGTTTGTATTTTGAATTTTTGAGAGCCTTTGAATGCCTTGTGATGGTAGGCTGGCAAAGAAGGCGTTTAGCTTGTCCGGGAGCCAGACATCAGTGGTGTTTGTATTTGTATTTTTGAGAGCCTTTGAATGCCTTGTGATGGTAGGCTGGCAAAGAAGCCGTTTAGTTTGTCCGGGAGCAAGACATCAGTGTCTGCGACGTGTCTGGTTTTCCCTTTATAATCCGTGATCGTCTGGAGTCCCTGCCAAGTACGTCTGGTGTCTGAGCCATTGAATCGTGACTCCACTTTGTCTCTGTGCTGACGTTTTGCCTGTGTGATTGCCTTACGGAGGGCATAGCTGGACTGTGTGATTACCTTACGGAGGGCATAGCTGGACTGTGTGATTACCTTACGGAGGGCATAGCTGGACTGTGTGATTACCTTACGGAGGGCATAGCTGGACTGTGTGATTACCTTACGGAGGGCATAGCTGGACTGTTTGTAGTCGTCCATGTTCCCAGTCACCTTGCCGTGGTTAAATGCAGTGGTTCACGCTTTTAGTTTTGCATGAATGCTGCCATCTCTCCACGGTTTTTGGTTTGGATAAGTTTTAATCATCACAGTGGGAACAACATCCCCAAGTTATTATTATATATATATATATTTTTTTATAGATTTGAACCATTTACCAAAAGGGCATCATTTATGGTTGCGTATTACCTTGCACACATACACACACACTCTCTCTATATGATCCAATAGGGTTGGAGCTAACCTGGTGACCCGGGAGTGTGTGTGTATTACATCCTTTTCTAACTCCCTGGAGGTCCAACACACAGGAACAGAAAGAGAGAGGAAGGCAAAGGACATGAAGTGGACAGAGGGCAGGTTAGAACACTTCCGTTTCCTGACCCCACATCACAGAGGAGACCATCATCATCATCAGCATCCCAGCCATTATGATGTCACAATGCCATGGAGCGTTCTGACATCTCATTGTGATTGTGACATCACAATAACGATTAGTTCAGAGAGAAATACATACACCTCTCCACTGTGATGTCACAATAACAGATTATTGGCAAAATGACATAAATATAATAATAACTATAATAATTTGTTCAAATTTTTCCAAAGTGCTTGAAAAAGCAAAACAAACAAGAATACAACAAATACAGATATATGATAGAGAAGGTCTGGAATATGATTTTCAGGCAGAGTTGAAAGTTGAGTGTTTCAAGCCTACAACATATGGAACCACATGGCTTGAGCAGAGGGAGGAGGTCAACAGGGAGAGATGAGTAGGTCCTCCATTGGCAGGCAGCACAGTTCACTCTTCATTGAAGGCGCCTCACCAGCGCCTCGCCACCCTGCCGTTGACTCTCTGGTCTGGTAGAATGAGATGAAGTTCGTTTTTGACTTCTCACTCAGTCATGATAATGATGACAGCCTGCTCATAACTTCGTAGGAAACCTGAGCAATGAAATGGTCCCGACCTGCTCGCCTTGCATTGAAAGTTCTCCTCATTGGGTCAGGAAGCTGTTGAAACAACAGAACATAGGCTGGTCTATTCAAATCAAAATACACTATCTGGCTAACCTGGTAGCATTGCTACCTAGCTATCTTTGGAAAGATGATTTACCATGACTTCACAGGCAGGAAACAAATAGATGCAATCCAGACTTAATCTAGACACATTTGGCAATAATAATAAAAAACACTGAACAATGATTAAAATAAAACAAACTGTACAGGAGCTCTCTGCCTAGGCAACCTCACGGTGCCATAGCAACCATGGAACTTATTAAATCATTATTATTTATATTTATTATAATTTATTACATTTCTTTAGTGCTTTTCATAGACTCTCTAAGAGCTTCAAGAGCAAAACAAACAAACAAGTAATATATCATGACAGGTCAACCAATAGAGGCCAAGGCTTTGAAAGCTGCATCCTCTGCAGATGGAGAGGCTCAGTTCATGGCTTGAGGGGAGGGAGATAGATAGAGGATGCTAGATGATATTGATGGAGTCTGCTGATGATCTTGTAGGAGGGCATGTCTGGGAACCAGCCTGAGTCTTACAGCTACTGGACCTCTCCTCTTCCAGTCTGCGTAACGCCCACCAGGGTGATGCATCAGCAGCTCTGGGTGCCAGATAGATCACCACACAAAGGTCAGAGTAGTAGCCAGTTGCATCAGCAGCTCTGGGTGCCAGATAGATCACCACACAAAGGTCAGAGTAGTAGCCAGTTGTCCTCCACTACGAGCCCTCTGCCCCAGCAGCTCTGGGTGCCAGATAGATCACCACACAAAGGTCAGAGTAGTAGCCAGTTGTCCTCCACCACGAGCCCTCTGCCCCAGCAGCTCTGGGTGCCAGA
>NC_088413.1:14170029-14175029 GCF_034236695.1 Oncorhynchus nerka | reverse complement strand
ACATAGGGCCCTGGTCACAACTTGGGAGTGTTTCTCATAGCTGTGTCTGACTCATGTATGTAACAAACAGTCCTTTATTATTGACAGCAAGTTCTGAACACACACACACACACACACACACACACACACACACACACACACACACACACACACACACACACACAAAGGAGAGCTAACAACGCCCCTCAAGTCGCTGTTCTGGTTTGTCTGCTCAGGACTTCAAGGGCAGTTGTTGAATAATCTACACGACTGGTAAGCAGAGAGAGAGAGAGAGAGAGAGACAGAGCGAGAGACAGAGAGAGAGAGAGAGACAGAGAGAGAGAGACAGAGAGAGACAGAGAGAGAGACAGAGAGAGAGAGACAGAGAGAGAGAGATAGAGAAACAGAGAGAGAGACAGAGAGAGAGAGACAGAGAGAGAGAGAGAGACAGCGAGAGAGACATAGAGAGAGAGAGAGAGAGAGAGAGAGAGAGAGAGAGAGACAGAGAGAGAGAGAGAGAGAGAGAGAGACAGAGAGAGAGACAGAGAGAGAGAGAGAGAGAGAGAGAGACATAGAGAGAGAGAGAGAGAGAGAGAGAGAGACAGAGAGAGAGAGAGAGAGAGACATAGAGAGAGAGAGAGAGAGAGAGAGAGAGAGAGAGAGACAGAGAGAGAGAGACAGAGAGAGAGAGAGAGAGAGAGAGAGAGAGAGAGAGAGAGAGAGAGAGACAGCGAGAGAGACATAGAGAGAGAGAGAGAGAGAGAGAGAGAGAGAGAGAGACAGAGAGAGAGAGAGACAGCGAGAGAGACATAGAGAGAGAGAGAGAGACATAGAGAGAGAGAGAGAGACTCTATCAAATCTAAAAATCTCAAATAGAAAACCGAAGAAAATTAACAATAATGACAAATGGTTTGATGAAGAATGCAAAAATCTAAGAAAGAAATTGAGAAACCTGTCCAACCAAAAACATAGAGACCCAGAAAACCTGAGTCTACGCCTTCACTATGGTGAATCACTAAAACAATACAGAAATACACTACGGAAAAAGAAGGAACAGCATGTCAGAAATCAGCTCAATGCAATTGAAGAATCCATAGACTCTAACCACTTCTGGGAAAATTGGAAAACACTAAACAAACAACAACACGAAGAATTATCTATCCAAAATGGAGATGTATGGGTAAACCACTTCTCCAATCTTTTTGGTTCTATAACAAAGAACAAAGAGCAAAAACATATACATGATCAAATACAGATCTTAGAATCAACTATTAAAGACTACCAGAACACACTGGATTCTCCAATTACATTGAATGAGTTACAGGACAAAATAAAAACCCTTCAACCCAAAAAGGCCTGTGGTGTCGATGGTATCCTCAATGAAATGATCAAATATACAGACAACAAATTCCAATTGGCTATACTAAAACTCTTTAACATCATACTTAGCTCTGGCATCTTCCCCAATATTTGGAACCAAGGACTGATCACCCCAATCCACAAAAGTGGAGACAAATTTGACCCCAATAACTACCGTGGAATATGTGTCAACAGTAACCTTGGGAAAATCCTCTGCATTATTATTAACAGCAGACTCGTACATTTCCTCAATGAAAACAATGTACTGAGCAAATGTCAAATTGGCTTTTTACCAAATTACCGTACAACAGACCATGTATTCACCCTGCACACCCTAATTGACAACCAAACAAACCAAAACAAAGGCAAAGTATTCTCATGCTTTGTTGATTTCTCGACTCAATCTGGCATGAGGGTCTGCTATACAAACTGATGGAAAGTGGTGTTGGGGGTAAAACATTCGACATTATAAAATCCATGTACACAAACAACAAGTGTGCGGTTAAAATTGGCAAAAAACACACACATTTCTTCACACAGGGTCGTGGGGTTAGACAGGGATGCAGCTTAAGCCCCACCCTCTTCAACATATATATCAACGAATTGGCGCGGGCACTAGAAAAGTCTGCAGCACCCGGCCTCCCCCTGCTAGAATCCGAAGTCAAATGTCTGCTGTTTGCTGATGATCTGGTGCTTCTGTCACCAACCAAGGAGGGCCTACAGCAGCACCTAGCACCTACCTCTTATGCACAGATTCTGTCAGACCTGGGCCCTGACAGTAAATCTCAGTAAGACCAAAATAATGGTGTTCCAAAAAAGGTCCAGTCACCAGGACCACAAATACAAATTCCATCTAGACACTGTTGCCCTAGAGCACACAAAAACTATACATACCTTGGCCTAAACATCAGCGCCACAGGTAACACACAAAGCTGTGAACGATCTGAGAGACAAGGCAAGAAGGGCATTCTATGCCATCAAAAGAAACATAAATTTCAACATACCAATTAGGATTTGGCTAAAAATACTTGAATCAGTCATAGAGCCCATTGCCCTTTATGGTTGTGAGGTCTGGGGTCCGCTCACCAACCAAGACTTCACAAAATGGGACAAACACCAAATTGAGACTCTGCACGCAGAATTCTGCAAAAATATCCTCCGTGTACAACGTAAACACCAAATAATGCATGCAGAGCAGAATTAGGCCGATACCCACTAATTATCAAAATCCAGAAAAGAGCCATTAAATTCTACAACCACCTAAAAGGAAGCGATTCACAAACCTTCCATAACAAAGCCATCACCTACAGAGAGATGAACCTGGAGAAGAGTCCCTAAGCAAGCTGGTCCTGGGGCTCTGTTCACAAACACAAACACACCCTACAGAGCCCCAGGACAACAGCACAATTAGACCCAACCAAATCATGAGAAAACAAAAAGATAATTACTTAACACATTGGAAAGAATTAACAAAAGACAGAGCAAACTAGAATGCTATTTGGCCCTACACAGAGAGTACACAATGGCAGAATACCTGACCACTGTGACTGACCCAAAATTAAGGAAAGCTTTGACTATGTACAGACTCAGTGAGCATAGCCTTGCTATTGAGAAAGGCCGCCGTAGGCAGACATGGCTCTCAAAGAAGACAGGCTATGTGCTCACTGCCCACAAAATGAGGTGGAAACTGAGCTGCACTTCCTAACCTCCTGCCCAATGTATGACCATATTAGAGAGACATATTTCCCCAGATTACACAGATCCACAAAGAATTCGAAAACAAATCCAATTTTGATAAACTCCCATATCTTTTGGGTGAAATTCCACAGTGTGCATCACATCAGCAAGATTTGTGACCTGTTGGCAACCAGTGAAGAACAAACACCATTGTAAATACAACCCATATTTATGCTTATTCATTTTATCTTGTGTCGTTTAACTATTTGTACATTGTATATATATATATAATATGACATTTGTAATGTCTTTACTGTTTTGAAACTTCTGTATGTGTAATGTTTACTGTTCATTTTGTTGTTTTTCACTTTATATATATTCAGTTGTCTACCTCACTTGCTTTGGCAATGTTAACACATGTTTCCCATGCCAATAAAGCCCTTGAATTGAATTGAATTGAGAGACAGAGAGAGAGAGAGAGACAGAGAGAGAGACAGAGAGAGAGAGAGAGAGACAGAGAGAGAGAGAGAGAGAGACACAGAGAGAGAGAGAGACAGAGAGAGGGAGAGAAAAGCACCACTTACGTTGTTCTATGCTGCAGACCCCTGTAGTTCAGGGTTGACCACCCCTGTAGTATGTCAGTCCCACGTAAAATGTTCTGGACATTCTGTATGTTTCCCCTACTGAACGTGACCCGGTGTACTGGTGTGTGATTGGTCGGTAGGAAGTCTCCAGTGAAGTCAACATATTGAACCCTTGGGAACCTTGGTAACCCCTGTGTGTCTAAAACAATTCCAGGAGGCAACCCTGATGAGAGACCTGAAGAGCACAGACACACACACACACACACACACACACACACACACACACACACCACCACTCTGTTACCCCAACTCGACCTCCAGCCAATCTGTGATCTCCAGGGAGGCCTGCCTGACCCTGCTTCCCCAGCGAGGTCTCTCCCCTCGGGGGTGGCTGTGTGAGGAGAGCCTGGATCCTGGCTGCTGGTTGCTGGGCAGCGAGACTGTGGCTGTAACGGATGTGAAACGGCTAGCTAGCGGTGGTGCGCTAAATAGTGTTTCAATCGGTACGTCACTTGCTCTGAGACCTTGAAGTAGTGGTTCCCCTTGCTCTGCAAGGGCCGCGGCTTTGTGGAGCGATAGTGCTTCGTGGGTGACTTTGATGTGTGCAGAGTCCCTATTCCCGGGTATATAGTACAGTTATACTGTTACACATCCCACACGGGACCCTATTCTCTATATAGTGCACTACTTTAGACCAAAGCCCTATTCCTACTACTAAAGTAGTGCACTATGTAGGGAATAGGATGCCATTTGAGATGTAAACACTGTGTCTAAATGTTTTATGTGCCTCGCAGTCCATTAGGAAATCGTGATAAAAACACAATCAATGAAGCTGATATATTGACTATCCACAGAGAGAGAGAGAGAGAGAGAGAGACAGAGACAGAGAGAGAGAGAGAGAGAGAGAGAGAGAGAGAGAGAGAGAGAGAGAGAGAGAGAGAGACAGAGACAGAGACAGAGAGAGAGAGAGAGAGAGAGAGAGAGGGACAGAGAAAGGGTGAGATGGTGAGGGAGAGGTAGGGTGAGATATATAAATAGAGAGAGAGAGAGGGATGGAGGGAGGGATGGAGGGAGGGATGGACCCTGGGAGGGAGGGATGGGAGGGAGGGAGGGGGATGGATGGATGCAGGGAGGGATGGATGGAGGGAGGGAGGGAGGGAGGGAGGGATGGAGGGAGGGAGGGAGGGGTGGATGGATGAGGGAGGGAGGGAGGGATGAATGGAAGGATGAATGGAGGGATGGGTGGAGGGATGGAGGGATTGAGGGAGAAATGACCTGTCTAAGTGCCCATGTTCCCCCACTCCAAGGGTGAGGTGGTTGTTGCTGTGTGTGGTATGAGAGGAAGGTGTGTGTGAGGACATTGGTGAGGGGGTATTGGTGACTCAAAGCCAGCATTACTTC
>NC_088413.1:14150029-14160029 GCF_034236695.1 Oncorhynchus nerka | reverse complement strand
AAACTTTGTTAAAACTTCAATCAGTTAAAAACTCCCTCACCAACAGTTAAAACTCCCTCACCAACAGTTCACCACAGGTTAAAACTCCCTCACCAACAGTTAAAACTCCCTCACCATCAGTTAAAACTCCCTCACCAACAGTTAAAACTCCCTCACCAACAGTTAAAACTCCCTCACCATCAGTTAAAACCCTCACCAACAGTTAAAACTCACCATCAGTCAGTTAAAACTCCTCACAGTTAAAACTCCCTCACCAGTTAAAACTCCCTTTACCAAACTCCCTCACCAACAGTTAAAACTAAAACCACCAACAGTCAAAACTCTCTCACCAACAGTTAAAACTACTCACCAACAGTTAAAACTCCTCATCAGTTAAAACTCCCCACCAACAGTTAAAACTCCTCACCATCAGTTAAAACAGTCAGTTAAAACTCCCTCACCATCAGTTAAAACTACTCCCTCACCAACAGTTCACCAACAGTTAAAACTCCCTCACCATCAGTTAAAACTCCCCACCAACAGTTAACTCCCTCACCATCATTTAAAACTCCCTCACCAACAGTTAAAACTCCTTACCAACAGTTAAAACTCCCTCACCAACAGTTAAAACTCCCTCACCAACAGTTAAAACTACTCCCCCACCAACAGTTAAAACTCCCTCACCATCAGTTAAAACTCCCTTCAGTTAAAATTCCCTCACCATCAGTTAAAACTCCCTCACCATCAGTTAAAACTCCCTCACCATCAGTTAAAACTCCCTCACTAACAGTTAAAATTCCCTCACCAACAGTTAAAACTACTCCCTCACCATCAGTTAAAACTTTCACCAACAGTTAAAACTCCCTCACCAACAGTTAAAAACTCCCTCACCAACAGTTAAAACTCCCTCAGTCAGTTAAAACTCACCATCCTCACCACAGTTAAAACTCTTCTCACCATCAGTTAAAATTCCCTCACCATCAGTTAAAACTCCCTCACCATCAGTTAAAAGTTAAAACTCCTCACCAACAGTTAAAACTGGAAGGTTTAAAACTGGTTATTCACCAACAGTTAAAACTCCCTCACCAACAGTTAGTTAAACTCCCTCACCAACAGTTAAAAACTCCCTCACCAATTTTAAAAAATAGTTAAAACTCCCTCACCCAGTTAAAACTCCCTCACCAACAGTTAAAACTCCCTCACCAACAGTTAAAAAAACTCCCTCACCAACAGTTAAAACTCACCCAGTTAAAACTCCCTCACCAACAGTTAAAACTCCCTCACCAACAGTTAAAAACAGTTAAAACTCCCTCACTCCCTCACCAACAGTTAAAACTCTCACCAATCTCACCAACAGTTAAAACTCCTCACCAATCAGTTAAAACTCCCTCACCAACAGTCACCAAAGTTAAAACTCCCTCACCAACAGTTAAAACTCTCTCACCAACAGTTAAAACTCCCTCACCCTCACAGTTAAAACTCCCTCACCAACAGTCAAAACTAAAACTAAAACTCCCTAAACACCAACAGTTAAAACTAAAACTCCCTCACCAACAGTTAAAACTCCCTCACCAACAGTTAAAACTCCCTCACCAACAGTTAAAACTCCCTCACCAATCAGTTAAAACAGTTAAAACTCCCTCACCAACAGTTAAAACTCCCTCACCATCAGTTAAAACTACTCCCTCACCAACAGTTAAAAACTCCCTCACCAACAGTTAAAACTCCCCCACCAACAGTTAAAACTCCCTCACCACTCCCTCAGTTTTTAAACAGATTCAAAACTCCCTCACCAACAGTTAAAACTCCCTCACCAACAGTTAAAACTACTCCCCACCAACAGTTAAAAACAGTTCCCTCACCAACAGTTAAAACTCCCTCACCATCAGTTAAAACTCCCTCACCAACAGTTAAAACTCCCTCACCATCAGTTAAAACTCCCTCACTAACAGTTAAAATTCCCTCACCAACAGTTAAAACTACTCCCTCACCATCAGTTAAAACTCCCTCACCAACAGTTAAAAAACAGTCAAAACTCCCTCACCAACAGTTAAAACTCCCTCACCATCAGTTAAAACTCCCCCACCAACAGTTAAAAACTCCCTCACCATCAGTTAAAACTCCCTCACCATCAGTTAAAACTCCCTCACCATCAGTTAAAACTCCCTCACTAACAGTTAAAACTCACCAACAGTTAAAACTACTCCCTCACCATCAGTTAAAACTCCCTCACCAACAGTTAAAACTCCGCACCAACAGTCCTACTCCCTCACCAACAGTTAAAACTACTCCCTCACCAACAGTCAGTTAAAAAAACTAAAACTCCCTCACCAACAGTTAAAACTAAAACTCCCTCACCATCAGTTAAAACTCCCTCACCAACAGTTAAAACTACTCCCTCACCAACAGTTAAAACTCCCTCACCAACAGTTAAAACTAAAACTCCCTCACCATCAGTTAAAACTCAACAGTTAAAAAATTCCCTCACCAACAGTTAAAACTCACCCTCACCAACAGTCAAAACAGTCAAAACTCACCCCTCACCAACAGTTAAAACTCACCCCTCCCTCAACAGTCAAAAAACAGTTAAAACTCATTCCATCAGTTAAAACTCCCTCACCAACTCTCTCACCAACAGTTAAAACTCCCTCACCAACAGTTAAAACTCCCTCACCAACAGTCAAAACTACTTCCTCACCAACAGTTAAAACTCACCAGCAGTTAAAACTCCCTCACCAACACTCCCTCATCAGTTAAAACTCCCTCACCAACAGTTAAAACTCCCTCACCAACAGTCACCAAAGTTAAAACTCCCTCACCAACAGTTAAAACTCCCTCACCAACAGTTAAAAACTCCCTCACCAACAGTTAAAACTCAACCATCAGTTAAAACTCCCTCACCAACAGTTAAAACTCCCCACCAACAGTCAAAACTACTCCCTCACCAACAGTTAAAACTCCCTCACCAACAGTTAAAACTACTCCCTCACCAACAGTTAAAACTCACCATCAGTTAAAACTCCCTCACCAACAGTTAAAACTCCCTCACCATCACCGTCAGTTAAAACTCCCTCACCATCAGTTAAAAACTCCCTCACCAACAGTTAAAACTACTCCCTCACCAACAGTTAAAACTCCCTCACCATCAGTTAAAACTCCCCACCAACAGTTAAAACTCCCTCACCAACAGTTAAAAACTCCCTCACCAACAGTTAAAACTCCCTCACCAACAGTTAAAACTCCCTCACCAACAATTAAAACTCCCTCACCAACAGTTAAAACTCCCTCACCAACAGTTAAAACTCCCTCACCAACAGTTAAAACTCCCTCACCAACAGTTAAAACTCCCTCAACAGTTAAACTCCCTCACCATCAGTTAAAACTCCCTCACCATCAGTTAAAACTCCCTCACTAACAGTTAAAATTCCCTCACCAACAGTTAAAACTACTCCCTCACCATCAGTTAAAACTCCCTCACCAACAGTTAAAACTCACCAACAGTCAAAACTACTCCCTCACCAACAGTTAAAAACTCCCTCACCAGTTAAAACTCTCTCACCAGTTAAAACTCCCTCACCAACAGTTAAAACTCCCTCACCAACAGTTAAAAACTCCCTCACCAACAGTTAAAACTAAACTCAGTTAAAACTCCCTCACCAACAGTTAAAAAACTAAAACTCTCTCACCAACAGTTAAAACTCCCTCACCAACAGTCAAAACTACTTCCTCACCAACAGTTAAAATCTCTCACCAGCAGTTAAAACTCCCTCACCAACAGTTAAAAACAGTTAAAACTCCCTCACCAACAGTTAAAAACTCCCTCACCAACAGTTAAAACTCTCTCACCAACAGTTAAAACTACTTCCTCACCAACAGTTAAAACTCCCTCACCCAGTTAAAATCAGTTAAAACTCCCTCACCAACAGTTAAAACTCCCCCACCAACAGTTAAAACTCCCTCACCATCAGTTAAAACTCCCTCACCGTCAGTTAAAACTCCCTCACCATCAGTTAAAACTACTCCCTCACCAACAGTTAAAACTACTCCCTCACCAACAGTTAAAACTCCCTCACCATCAGTTAAAACTCCCCCACCAACAGTTAAAACTCCCTCACCATCATTTAAAACTACTCCCTCACCAACAGTTAAAACTCCCTTACCAACAGTTAAAACTCCCTCACCAACAATTAAAACTACCTCACCAACAGTTAAAACTACTCCCCCACCAACAGTTAAAACTCCCTCACCATCAGTTAAAACTCCCTCACCATCAGTTAAAATTCCCTCACCATCAGTTAAAACTCCCTCACCATCAGTTAAAACTCCCTCACCATCAGTTAAAACTCCTTCACTAACAGTTAAAATTCCCTCACCAACAACTCCCTCACCATCAGTTAAAACTCCCTCACCAACAGTTAAAACTCTCCCTCACCAACAGTTAAAAACTCCCTCACCAACAGTTAAAACTCACCATCACCAACAGTTAAAACTACTCCCTCACCAACAGTTAAAACTCCCCCACCAACAGTCAAAACTACTCCCTCACCAACAGTTAAAACTCTCTCACCAACAGTTAAAACTCCCTCACCAACAGTTAAAACTCCCTCACCAACAGTTAAAACTCCCCCACCAACAGTCAAAAACTCCCTCACCAACAGTTAAAAACCATCAGTTAAAACTCCCTCAGTTAAAACTCCCTCACCATCAGTTAAAAACTCCCTCACCAACAGTTAAAACTACTCCCTCACCAACAGTTAAAACTCCCTCACCATCAGTTAAAACTCCCCACCAACAGTTAAAACTCCCTCACCATCAGTTAAAACCAACAGTTAAAACTCCCCACCAACAGTTAAAACTCTCTCACCAACAGTTAAAACTCCCTCACCAACAGTTAAAACTACTTCCTCACCAACAGTTAAAACTCACCAGCAGTTAAAACTCCCTCACCAACAGTTAAAACTCCCTCACCATCAGTTAAAACTCCCTCATCAACAGTTAAAACTCCCTCACCAACAGTTAAAACTCTCTCACCAATAGTTAAAACTCCCTCACCAACAGTTAAAACTCCCTCACCAACAGTTAAAACTCCCTCAGTTAAAACTCATTCACCATCAGTTAAAACTCCCCACCAACAGTTAAAACTCCCCACCAACAGTTAAAACTCCCTCACCCAGTTAAAATCACCAACAGTTAAAACTCTCCCTCACCAACAGTTAAAACTCCCTCACCATCAGTTAAAACTCCCCACCAACAGTTAAAACTCCCTCACCATCACCCTCACCGTCAGTTAAAACTCCCTCACCATCAGTTAAAAACTCCCTCACCAACAGTTAAAACTACTCCCTCACCAACAGTTAAAAACTCAGTTAAACTCCCCACCAACAGTTAAAACTCCCTCAACATCATTTAAAACTACTCCCTCACCAACAGTTAAAACTCCCTCACCAACAGTTAAAACTCCCTCACCAACAGTTAAAACTCCCTCACCAACAGTTAAAACTCCCTCACCAACAGTTAAAACTACTCCCCCACCAACAGTTAAAACTCCCTCACCATCAGTTAAAACTCCCTCACCATCAGTTAAAATTCCCTCACCATCAGTTAAAACTCCCTCACCATCAGTTAAAACTCCCTCACTAACAGTTAAATTCCCTCACCAACAGTTAAAACTCCCTCACCATCAGTTAAAACTCCCTCACCAACAGTTAAAACTCCCTCACCAACAGTCAAAACTACTTCCTCACCAACAGTTAAAAATCTCTCACCAGCAGTTAAAACTCCCTCACCAACAGTTAAAACTCCCTCACCAACAGTTAAAACTCCCTCACCAACAGTTAAAACTACTCCCTCACCAACAGTTAAAACTAATTCACCATCAGTTAAAACTCCCTCACCAACAGTTAAATCTCTCTCACCAACAGTTAAAACTCTCTCACCAACAGTTAAAACTCCCTCACCAACAGTCAAAACTACTTCCTCACCAACAGTTAAAAATCTCTCACCAGCAGTTAAAACTCCCTCACCAACAGTTAAAACTCCCTCACCAACAGTTAAAACTCCCTCACCAACAGTTAAAACTCTCTCACCAATAGTTAAAACTCCCTCACCAACAGTTAAAACTCTCTCACCAACAGTTAAAACTACTTCCTCACCAACAGTTAAAACTCCCTCACCATCAGTTAAAACTCTCTCACCAACAGTTAAAACTACTTCCTCACCAACAGTTAAAACTCCCTCACCATCAGTTAAAACTCCCCCACCAACAGTTAAAACTCCCTCACCATCAGTTAAAACTCCCTCACCGTCAGTTAAAACTCCCTCACCATCAGTTAAAACTCCCCCACCAACAGTTAAAACTCCCTCACCATCATTTAAAACTACTCCCTCACCAACAGTTAAAACTCCCTTACCAACAGTTAAAACTCCCTCACCAACAATTAAAACTACCTCACCAACAGTTAAAACTCCCTCACCAACAGTTAAAACTACTCCCCCACCAACAGTTAAAACTCCCTCACCATCAGTTAAAACTCCCTCACCATCAGTTAAAATTCCCTCACCATCAGTTAAAACTCCCCCACCATCAGTTAAAACTCCCTCACCATCAGTTAAAACTCCCTCACTAACAGTTAAAATTCCCTCACCAACAGTTAAAACTACTCCCTCACCATCAGTTAAAACTCCCTCACCAACAGTTAAAACTCCCGCACCAACAGTCAAAACTAAACCCTCACCAACAGTTAAAACTCCCTCACCAATAGTTAAAACTCCCTCACCAACAGTTAAAACTCCCTCACCAACAGTTAAAACTACTCCCTCACCAACAGTTAAAACTCCCCCACCAACAGTCAAAACTACTCCCTCACCAACAGTTAAAACTCTCTCACCAACAGTTAAAACTCCCTCACCAACAGTTAAAACTACTCCCTCACCAACAGTTAAAACTCCCCCACCAACAGTCAAAACTACTCCCTCACCAACAGTTAAAACTCTCTCACCAACAGTTAAAACTCTCTCACCAACAGTTAAAACTCCCTCACCATCAGTTAAAACTACTCCCTCACCAACAGTTAAAACTACTCCCTCACCAACAGTTAAAACTCCCTCACCATCAGTTAAAACTCCCTCACCATCAGTTAAAACTACTCCCTCACCAACAGTTAAAACTCCCTCACCATCAGTTAAAACTACTCCCTCACCAACAGTTAAAACTACTCCCTCACCAACAGTTAAATCTCCCTCACCATCAGTTAAAACTCCCCCACCAACAGTTAAAACTCCCTCACCATCATTTAAAACTACTCCCTCACCAACAGTTAAAACTCCCTTACCAACAGTTAAAACTCCCTCACCAACAATTAAAACTCCCTCACCATCAGTTAAAACTCCCTCACCATCAGTTAAAACTCCCTCACCATCAGTTAAAATTCCCTCACCATCAGTTAAAACTCCCTCACCATCAGTTAAAACTCCCTCACCATCAGTTAAAACTCCCTCACCAACAGTTAAAATTCCCTCACCAACAGTTAAAACTCCCTCACCAACAGTTAAAACTACTCCCCCACCAACAGTTAAAACTCCCTCACCATCAGTTAAAACTCCCTCACCATCAGTTAAAATTCCCTCACCATCAGTTAAAACTCCCTCACCATCAGTTAAAACTCCCTCACCATCAGTTAAAACTCCCTCACTAACAGTTAAAATTCCCTCACCAACAGTTAAAACTCCCTCACCAACAGTTAAAACTCATTCACCATCAGTTAAAACTCCCCCACCAACAGTTAAAACTCCCTCACCATCAGTTAAAACTACTCCCTCACCAACAGTTAAAACTACTCCCTCACCAACAGTTAAAACTCCCTCACCATCAGTTAAAACTCCCCCACCAACAGTTAAAACTCCCTCACCATCAGTTAAAACTCCCTCACCGTCAGTTAAAACTCCCTCACCATCAGTTAAAACTCCTCCCTCACCAACAGTTAAAACTACTCCCTCACCAACAGTTAAAACTCCCTCACCATCAGTTAAAACTCCCCCACCAACAGTTAAAACTCCCTCACCATCATTTAAAACTACTCCCTCACCAACAGTTAAAACTCCCTTACCAACAGTTAAAACTCCCTCACCAACAATTAAAACTCCCTCACCATCAGTTAAAACTCCCTCACCATCAGTTAAAACTCCCTCACCATCAGTTAAAATTCCCTCACCATCAGTTAAAACTCCCTCACCATCAGTTAAAACTCCCTCACCATCAGTTAAAACTCCCTCACCAACAGTTAAAATTCCCTCACCAACAGTTAAAACTACTCCCTCACCATCAGTTAAAACTCCCTCACCAACAGTTAAAACTCCCTCACCAACAGTTAAAACTCCCTCACCAACAGTTAAAACTCCCTCACCAACAGTTAAAACTACTCCCTCACCAACAGTTAAAACTCCCTCACCAACAGTTTGTTATACAGTCAGTGACAATAGTACATTGGTGTAACACACAAGATACTGTATGTATTTATATTTATTCTGAGTATTTTGTAACTTGTATATTACACTAGGCTGAACTACACTCAATGGATTTTGTAACAAGATACATTCGAGAGCTGTAATTTAGATTTTGTAAATACTTTTCTATTCCACTTTTTAAAGCGTTTCACTATTTTGTGGTCCCCTTTCACCTTATATTGGTATCAGAAGTATGATGGCACCATGGTGTGATAAGAGCGTCGGCTAAATGAACTAAATATATATGTATATGTAAAAATGAACAATTGCAAAGCAAGCTGAGTATTATTCTAATGAGCATGCAGCGTATTATTCTAATGAGGATGCTGGGTATTATTCTAATGAGCATGCAGAGTATTATTCTAATGAGGATGCAGAGTATTATTCTAATGAGGATGCAGATTATTATTCTAATGAGGATGCTGGGTATTATTCTAGTGAGGATGCAGAGTATTATTCTAATGAGGATGCAGATTATTATTCTAATGAGGATGCAGAGTATTATTCTAATGAGGATGCAGAGTATTATTCTAATGAGGATGCAGAGTATTATTCTAATGAGGATGCAGAGTATTATTCTAATGAGGATGCTGGGCATTATTCTAATGAGGATGCAGAGTATTATTCTAATGAGGATGCAGATTATTATTCTAATGAGGATGCAGAGTATTATTCTAATGAGCACGCAGAGTATTATTCTAATGAGCACGCAGAGTATTATTCTAATGAGCACGCAGAGTATTATTCTAATGAGGATGCAGATTATTATTCTAATGAGGATGCAGAGTATTATTCTAATGAGCACGCAGAGTATTATTCTAATGAGCACGCAGAGTATTATTCTAATGAGCACGCAGAGTATTATTCTAATGAGCACGCAGAGTATTATTCTAATGAGGATGCAGATTATTATCCGCCCCGAAACAAGGCCAATAATAATACCCAGTGTGCTTTGCAGTTCATTTTGGTAGGTTCCTTTTCACATAGACGCGAGGAAAATAGACTTGCTCCCTAAGTTGAAGTGCGTGATGCTTTTGACGGCGTCGACACTAGAGTCTTTCTGGTAAAACACCGGGGAGGTGGGAACACTAGAGTCTTTCTGGTAAAACACCGGGGAGGTGGAAACACTAGAGTCTTTCTGGTAAAACACCGGGGAGGTGGAAACACTAGAGTCTTTCTGGTAAAACACCGGGGAGGTGGAAACACTAGAGTCTTTCTGGTAAAACACTGGGGAGGTGGAAACACTAGAGTCTTTCTGGTAAAACACTGGGGAGGTGGAAACACTAGAGTCTTTCTGGTAAAACACTGGGGAGGTGGGAACACCGGGGAGGTAGAAACACAGGGGAGGTGGAAACACCGGGGAGGTAGAAACACCGGGGAGGTAGAAACACCGGGGAGGTAGAAACAACGGGGAGGTAGAAACACGGGGAGGTGGAAACACCGGGGAGGTAGAAACACCGGGGAGGTAGAAACACAGGGGAGGTGGAAACACCGGGGAGGTAGAAACACCGGGGAGGTA
>NC_088413.1:14002529-14147529 GCF_034236695.1 Oncorhynchus nerka | reverse complement strand
AATAATGAATGAATCAAATGATTGATGGACCCGTCTATCTGTTTCTTCAGCATTCTGTCTCTGTCTCTTAGTCCATGAAGTCCCTGTCCTCCTTCCTTCCTTATATAATAAAAAACGAATGAAAACTCCTACAATGAAAAAAAACCTCATACATTAAAATGTCACTCCACAATAACAATCGACAATTCATACTACTAATTTAAAATGCACATTGTAGACCCCAATCAATAGAGTTATGTGACACTGTAGACATACACAGTAAAGTAAACAAAAAATATCCTGGCCAGTACGGGTATCGAACCCGCGAACTTCGCGTTATTAGCACGACGCTCTAACCAACTGAGCTAACCGGCCTGAGATAACACTCAGCCAACCGAAGAGGGTTACAGCCATATATGGGTCTGGACAGGGCAGTTGATATACAATGTCTACATTCTACCATTAGAGGGCAGAGAACGTAAACAAATCCAGACACGGTTCGATCCCTCCTTGGTTGATTGAGTAAATAAAACACTAAACAATACAGTAACTATGACTAAACAACCATAATACAGTAACTATGACTAAACAACCATAATACAGTAACTATGACTAAACAACCATAATACAGTAACTATGACTAAACAATCACGATACAGTAACTATGACTAAACAACCATAATACAGTAACTATGACTAAACAATCACGATACAGTAACTATGACTAAA
The DNA here is from genome assembly GCF_034236695.1 of Oncorhynchus nerka. NCBI lineage: Eukaryota > Metazoa > Chordata > Actinopteri > Salmoniformes > Salmonidae > Oncorhynchus > Oncorhynchus nerka. The sequence goes on along the minus strand of NC_088413.1, from coordinate 14,146,821 downwards.
CAATCACAATACAGTAACTATGACTAAACAATCACAATACAGTAACTATGACTAAACAATCACGATACAGTAACTATGACTAAACAATCACAATACAGTAACTATGACTAAACAATCACAATACAGTAACTATGACTAAACAATCACAATACAGTAACTATGACTAAACAATCACGATACAGTAACTATGACTAAACAATCACGATACAGTAACTATGACTAAACAATCACGATACAGTAACTATGACTAAACAACCATAATACAGTAACTATGACTAAACAATCACGATACAGTAACTATGACTAAACAATCACAATACAGTAACTATGACTAAACAATCACAATACAGTAACTATGACTAAACAATCACAATACAGTAACTATGACTAAACAACCATAATACAGTAACTATGACTAAACAACCATAATACAGTAACTATGACTAAACAACCATAATACAGTAACTATGACTAAACAATCACGATACAGTAACTATGACTAAACAACCATAATACAGTAACTATGACTAAACAATCACGATACAGTAACTATGACTAAACAACCATAATACAGTAACTATGACTAAACAATCACGATACAGTAACTATGACTAAACAACCATAATACAGTAACTATGACTAAACAATCACAATACAGTAACTATGACTAAACAATCACGATACAGTAACTATGACTAAACAATCACAATACAGTAACTAAACAATCACAATACAGTAACTACGACAACCATCACAATACACTAACTATGACTAATAGTTAGAGAGGCAGGTAGCCTAGTGGTTAGAGAGGCAGGTAGCATAGTGGTTAGAGAGGCAGGTAGCATAGTGGTTAGAGAGGCAGGTAGCCTAGTGATTAGAGAGACGGGTAGCCTAGTGGTTAGAGAGGCGGGTAGCCTAGTGGTTAGAGAGGCGGGTAGCCTAGTGGTTAGAGAGGCGGGTAGCCTAGTGGTTAGAGAGGCGGGTAGCCTAGTGGTTAGAGAGGCGGGTAGCCTAGTGGTTAGAGGGACGGGTAGCCTAGTGGTTAGAGGGACGGGTAGCCTAGTGGTTAGAGGGACGGGCAGCCTAGTGGTTAGAGGGACGGGCAGCCTAGTGGTTAGAGAGGCGGGTAGCCTAGTGGTTAGAGGGACGGGTAGCCTAGTGGTTAGAGGGACGGGTAGCCTAGTGGTTAGAGAGGCGGGTAGCCTAGTGGTTAGAGGGGCAGGTAGCCTAATGGTTAGAGAGACAGGTAGTCTAGTGGTTAGAGGGGCGGGTAGCCTAGTGGTTAGAGAGGCGGGTAGCCTAGTGGTTAGAGAGGCGGGTAGCCTAGTGGTTAGAGAGGCGGGTAGCCTAGTGGTTAGAGGGAGGTAGCCTAGTGGTTAGAGAGACGGGTAGCCTAGTGGTTAGAGAGAGGCGGGTAGCCTAGTGGTTAGAGAGGCGGGTAGCCTAGTGGTTAGAGGGACGGGTAGCCTAGTGGTTAGAGGGTAGCCTAGTGGTTAGCCTAGTGGTTAGAGAGACTAGGGTAGTCTAGTGGTTAGAGGGGCGGGCAGCCTAGTGGTTAGAGAGGCGGGCAGTCTAGTGGTTAGAGAGGCGGGTAGCCTAGTGGTTAGAGAGGCGGGTAGTCTAGTGGTTAGAGAGGCAGGTAGCCTAATGGTTAGAGAGACAGGTAGTCTAGTGGTTAGAGGGGCGGGCAGCCTAGTGGTTAGAGAGGCGGGTAGCCTAGTGGTTAGAGGGCGGGTAGCCTAGTGGTTAGAGAGGCGGGTAGTCTAGTGGTTAGAGGGGCGGGCAGCCTAGTGGTTAGAGAGGCGGGCAGTCTAGTGGTTAGAGAGGCGGGTAGCCTAGTGGTTAGAGAGGCGGGTAGTCTAGTGGTTAGAGGGGCGGGCAGCCTAGTGGTTAGAGAGGCGGGTAGCCTAGTGGTTAGAGGGGCGGGCAGCCTAGTGGTTAGAGGGGCGGGCAGCCTAGTGGTTAGAGGGGCAGGTAGCCTAATGGTTAGAGAGACAGGTAGTCTAGTGGTTAGAGGAGCGGGCAGCCTAGTGGTTGGAGGGGCGGGCAGCCTAGTGGTTAGAGGAGCGGGCAGCCTAGTGGTTAGAGAGGCGGGTAGCCTAGTGGTTAGAGAGGCGGGTAGCCTAGTGGTTAGAGGGGCGGGTAGTCTAGTGGTTAGAGAGGCGGGTAGCCTAGTGGTTAGAGAGGCGGGTAGTCTAGTGGTTAGAGGGGCGGGTAGCCTAGTGGTTAGAGAGACGGGTAGCCTAGTGGTTAGAGAGGCGGGTAGCCTAGTGGTTAGAGAGGCAGGTAGCCTAGTGGTTAGAGGGGCGGGTAGTCTAGTGGTTAGAGAGGCGGGTAGCCTAGTGGTTAGAGAGGCGGGTAGTCTAGTGGTTAGAGAGGCGGGTAGCCTAGTGGTTAGAGGTCCGGGCAGCCTAGTGGTTGGAGGGTATTTTCCTCCAAGAAAATTGAGCATATGTAAAATAAACAAGTTATTAAAATGTATTTACATTGGGTCTAATGTGTGAGTCATGTTTATTGTGTGTGCGTGTGTGTGAGTCATGTTTATTGTGTGTGTGAGTCATGTTTATTGTGCGTGTGGGAGAGCGAGAGAGAATGTGTACGTATGTAGTATTTCATGTTTTCCTTGTCAGCCCCCATCTCACCTAACCGTGACCTCTCCACCACCTGTGAGCCTGCTACTCCTGGGAACCCTGTACATTAGTGAGGGCTGTTGTGGACCTGTACATTAGCGAGGGCTGTTGGGGCTCTGTACATTAGTGAGGGCTGTTGGGGACCTGTACATTAGTGAGGGCTGTTGAGGCTCTGTACATTAGCGAGGGCTGTTGGGGCTCTGTACATTAGTGAGGGCTGTTGGGGCTCTGTACATTAGTGAGGGCTGTTGGGGACCTGTACATTAGTGAGGGCTGTTGGGGCTCTGTACATTAGTGAGGGCTGTTGGGGCTCTGTACATTAGTGAGGGCTGTTGGGGAACTGTACTTTAGTGAGGGCTGTTGGAACCCTGTACATTAGTGAAGGCTGTTGGGGCTCTGTACGTTAGTGAGGGCTGTTGGAACCCTGTACATTAGTGAGGGCTGTTGGGGACCTGTACATTTGTGAGGGCTGTTGGGCCTCTGTACATTTGTGAGGGCTGTTGGAACCCTGTACATTAGTGAGGGCTGTTGGGGACCTGTACATTAGTGAGGGCTGTTGGGGACCTGTACATTAGTGAGGGCTGTTGGAACCCTGTACATTAGTGAGGGCTGTTGGAACCCTGTACATTAGTGAGGGCTGTTGGGGACCTGTACATTAGCGAGGGCTGTTGGAACCCTGTACATTAGTGAGGGCTGTTGGGGACCTGTACATTAGTGAGGGCTGTTGGAACCCTGTACATTAGTGAGGGCTGTTGGAACCCTGTACATTAGTGAGGGCTGTTGGGGCTCTGTACATTAGTGAGGGCTGTTGGAACCCTGTACATTAGTGAGGGCTGTTGGGGCTCTGTACATTAGTGAGGGCTGTTGGAATCCTGTACATTAGTGAGGGCTGTTGGAACCCTGTACATTAGTGAGGGCTGTTGGAACCCTGTACATTAGTGAGGGCTGTAGGAACCCTGTACATTAGTGAGGGCTGTTGGGGCTCTGTACATTAGTGAGGGCTGTTGGAAACCTGTACATTAGTGAGGGCTGTTGGAACCCTGTACATTAGTGAGGGCTGTTGGGGCTCTGTACATTAGTGAGGGCTGTTGGAACCCTGTACATTAGTGAGGGCTGTTGGAACCCTGTACATTAGCGAGGGCTGTTGGAACCCTGTACATTAGTGAGGGCTGTTGGAACCCTGTACATTAGCGAGGGCTGTTGGAACCCTGTACATTAGCGAGGGCTGTTGGAACCCTGTATATTAGTGAGGGCTGTTGGAACCCTGTACATTAGCGAGGGCTGTTGGGGACCTGTACATTAGCGAGGGCTGTTGGAACCCTGTACATTAGTGAGGGCTGTTGGGGACCTGTACACTAGTGAGGGCTGTTGGAACCCTGTACATTGGTGAGGGCTGTTGGAACCCTGTACATTAGTGAGGGCTGTTGGAACCCTATACATTAGTGAGGGCTGTTGGGGCTCTGTACCTTAGTGAGGGCTGTTGGGGACCTGTACATTAGTGAGGGCTGTTGGGGCTCTGTACATTAGTGAGGGCTGTTGGGGACCTGTACATTAGTGAGGGCTGTTGGAACCCTGTACATTAGTGAGGGCTGTTGGGGCTTTGTACATTATTGAGGGCTGTTGGGGCTCTGTACATTAGTGAGGGCTGTTGGAACCCTGTACATTAGTGAGGGCTGTTGGGGCTATGTACATTAGTGAGGGCTGTTGGAACCCTGTAAATTAGTGAGGGCTGTTGGGGACCTGTACATTAGTGAGGGCTGTTGGGAACCCTGTACATTAGTGAGGGCTGTTGAGGCTCTGTACTTTAGTGAGGGCTGTTGGAACCCTGTACATTAGTGAAGGCTGTTGGGGCTCTGTACGTTAGTGAGGGCTGTTGGAACCCTGTACATTAGTGAGGGCTGTTGGGGACCTGTACATTAGTGAGGGCTGTTGGGGCTCTGTACATTTGTGAGGGCTGTTGGAACCCTGTACATTAGTGAGGGCTGTTGGGGACCTGTACATTAGTGAGGGCTGTTGGAACCCTGTACATTAGTGAGGGCTGTTGGAACCCTGTACATTAGTGAGGGCTGTTGGGGACCTGTACATTAGCGAGGGCTGTTGGAACCCTGTACATTAGTGAGGGCTGTTGGGGACCTGTACATTAGTGAGGGCTGTTGGAACCCTGTACATTAGTGAGGGCTGTTGGAACCCTGTACATTAGTGAGGGCTGTTGGGGCTCTGTACATTAGTGAGGGCTGTTGGAACCCTGTACATTAGTGAGGGCTGTTGGGGCTCTGTACATTAGTGAGGGCTGTTGGAAACCTGTACATTAGTGAGGGCTGTTGGAACCCTGTACATTAGTGAGGGCTGTTGGGGCTCTGTACATTAGTGAGGGCTATTGGAACCCTGTACATTAGTGAGGGCTGTTGGAACCCTGTACATTAGTGAGGGCTGTTGGAACCCTGTACATTAGCGAGGGCTGTTGGAACCCTGTACATTAGTGAGGGCTGTTGGAACCCTGTACATTAGCGAGGGCTGTTGGAACCCTGTACATTAGCGAGGGCTGTTGGAACCCTGTATATTAGTGAGGGCTGTTGGAACCCTGTACATTAGCGAGGGCTGTTGGGGACCTGTACATTAGCGAGGGCTGTTGGAACCCTGTACATTAGTGAGGGCTGTTGGGGACCTGTACACTAGTGAGGGCTGTTGGAACCCTGTACATTGGTGAGGGCTGTTGGAACCCTGTACATTAGTGAGGGCTGTTGGAACCCTATACATTAGTGAGGGCTGTTGGGGCTCTGTACCTTAGTGAGGGCTGTTGGGGACCTGTACATTAGTGAGGGCTGTTGGGGCTCTGTACATTAGTGAGGGCTGTTGGGGACCTGTACATTAGTGAGGGCTGTTGGAACCCTGTACATTAGTGAGGGCTGTTGGGGCTTTGTACATTATTGAGGGCTGTTGGGGCTCTGTACATTAGTGAGGGCTGTTGGAACCCTGTACATTAGTGAGGGCTGTTGGGGCTATGTACATTAGTGAGGGCTGTTGGAACCCTGTAAATTAGTGAGGGCTGTTGGGGACCTGTACATTAGTGAGGGCTGTTGGGAACCCTGTACATTAGTGAGGGCTGTTGAGGCTCTGTACTTTAGTGAGGGCTGTTGGAACCCTGTACATTAGTGAAGGCTGTTGGGGCTCTGTACGTTAGTGAGGGCTGTTGGAACCCTGTACATTAGTGAGGGCTGTTGGGGACCTGTACATTAGTGAGGGCTGTTGGGGCTCTGTACATTTGTGAGGGCTGTTGGAACCCTGTACATTAGTGAGGGCTGTTGGGGACCTGTACATTAGTGAGGGCTGTTGGAACCCTGTACATTAGTGAGGGCTGTTGGAACCCTGTACATTAGTGAGGGCTGTTGGGGACCTGTACATTAGCGAGGGCTGTTGGACCCTGTACATTAGTGAGGGCTGTTGGGGACCTGTACATTAGTGAGGGCTGTTGGAACCCTGTACATTAGTGAGGGCTGTTGGAACCCTGTACATTAGTGAGGGCTGTTGGGGCTCTGTACATTAGTGAGGGCTGTTGGAACCCTGTACATTAGTGAGGGCTGTTGGGGCTCTGTACATTAGTGAGGGCTGTTGGAAACCTGTACATTAGTGAGGGCTGTTGGAACCCTGTACATTAGTGAGGGCTGTTGGGGCTCTGTACATTAGTGAGGGCTGTTGGAACCCTGTACATTAGTGAGGGCTGTTGGTGAGGGCTGTTGGAACCCTGTACATTAGCGAGGGCTGTTGGAACCCTGTACATTAGCGAGGGCTGTTGGAACCCTGTACATTAGTGAGGGCTGTTGGAACCCTGTACATTAGTGAGGGCTGTTGGAACCCTGTACATTAGCGAGGGCTGTTGGGGACCTGTACATTAGCGAGGGCTGTTGGAACCCTGTACATTAGTGAGGGCTGTTGGGGACCTGTACATTAGTGAGGGCTGTTGGAACCCTGTACATTGGTGAGGGCTGTTGGAACCCTGTACATTAGTGAGGGCTGTTGGAACCCTATACATTAGTGAGGGCTGTTGGGGCTCTGTACATTAGTGAGGGCTGTTGGGGACCTGTACATTAGTGAGGGCTGTTGGGGCTCTGTACATTAGTGAGGGCTGTTGGGGACCTGTACATTAGTGAGGGCTGTTGGAACCCTGTACATTAGTGAGGGCTGTTGGGGATTTGTACATTATTGAGGGCTGTTGGGGCTCTGTACATTAGTGAGGGCTGTTGGAACCCTGTACATTAGTGATGGCTGTTGGGGCTATGTACATTAGTGAGGGCTGTTGGAACCCTGTAAATTAGTGAGGGCTGTTGGGGACCTGTACATTAGTGAGGGCTGTTGGGAACCCTGTACATTAGTGAGGGCTGTTGAGGCTCTGTACTTTAGTGAGGGCTGTTGGAACCCTGTACATTAGTGAAGGCTGTTGGGGCTCTGTACGTTAGTGAGGGCTGTTGGAACCCTGTACATTAGTGAGGGCTGTTGGGGACCTGTACATTAGTGAGGGCTGTTGGGGCTCTGTACATTTGTGAGGGCTGTTGGAACCCTGTACATTAGTGAGGGCTGTTGGGGACCTGTACATTAGTGAGGGCTGTTGGAATCCTGTACATTAGTGAGGGCTGTTGGAACCCTGTACATTAGTGAGGGCTGTTGGGGACCTGTACATTAGCGAGGGCTGTTGGAACCCTGTACATTAGCGAGGGCTGTTGGGGACCTGTACATTAGTGAGGGCTGTTGGAACCCTGTACATTAGTGAGGGCTGTTGGAACCCTGTACATTAGTGAGGGCTGTTGGGGCTCTGTACATTAGTGAGGGCTGTTGGGGACCTGTACATTAGTGAGGGCTGTTGGGGCTCTGTACATTAGTGAGGGCTGTTGGGGACCTGTACATTAGTGAGGGCTGTTGGAACCCTGTACATTAGTGAGGGCTGTTGGGGCTTTGTACATTATTGAGGGCTGTTGGGGCTCTGTACATTAGTGAGGGCTGTTGGAACCCTGTACATTAGTGAGGGCTGTTGGGGCTATGTACATTAGTGAGGGCTGTTGGAACCCTGTAAATTAGTGAGGGCTGTTGGGGACCTGTACATTAGTGAGGGCTGTTGGGAACCCTGTACATTAGTGAGGGCTGTTGAGGCTCTGTACTTTAGTGAGGGCTGTTGGAACCCTGTACATTTGTGAGGGCTGTTGGAACCCTGTACATTAGTGAGGGCTGTTGGGGACCTGTACATTAGTGAGGGCTGTTGGAACCCTGTACATTAGTGAGGGCTGTTGGAACCCTGTACATTAGTGAGGGCTGTTGGGGACCTGTACATTAGCGAGGGCTGTTGGAACCCTGTACATTAGTGAGGGCTGTTGGGGACCTGTACATTAGTGAGGGCTGTTGGAACCCTGTACATTAGTGAGGGCTGTTGGAACCCTGTACATTAGTGAGGGCTGTTGGGGCTCTGTACATTAGTGAGGGCTGTTGGAACCCTGTACATTAGTGAGGGCTGTTGGGGCTCTGTACATTAGTGAGGGCTGTTGGAAACCTGTACATTAGTGAGGGCTGTTGGAACCCTGTACATTAGTGAGGGCTGTTGGGGCTCTGTACATTAGTGAGGGCTGTTGGAACCCTGTACATTAGTGAGGGCTGTTGGAACCCTGTACATTAGCGAGGGCTGTTGGAACCCTGTACATTAGCGAGGGCTGTTGGAACCCTGTACATTAGCGAGGGCTGTTGGAACCCTGTACATTAGCGAGGGCTGTTGGAACCCTGTATATTAGTGAGGGCTGTTGGAACCCTGTACATTAGCGAGGGCTGTTGGGGACCTGTACATTAGCGAGGGCTGTTGGAACCCTGTACATTAGTGAGGGCTGTTGGGGACCTGTACACTAGTGAGGGCTGTTGGAACCCTGTACATTGGTGAGGGCTGTTGGAACCCTGTACATTAGTGAGGGCTGTTGGAACCCTATACATTAGTGAGGGCTGTTGGGGCTCTGTACATTAGTGAGGGCTGTTGGGGACCTGTACATTAGTGAGGGCTGTTGGGGCTCTGTACATTAGTGAGGGCTGTTGGGGACCTGTACATTAGTGAGGGCTGTTGGAACCCTGTACATTAGTGAGGGCTGTTGGAGATTTGTACATTATTGAGGGCTGTTGGGGCTCTGTACATTAGTGAGGGCTGTTGGAACCCTGTACATTAGTGATGGCTGTTGGGGCTATGTACATTAGTGAGGGCTGTTGGAACCCTGTAAATTAGTGAGGGCTGTTGGGGACCTGTACATTAGTGAGGGCTGTTGGGAACCCTGTACATTAGTGAGGGCTGTTGAGGCTCTGTACTTTAGTGAGGGCTGTTGGAACCCTGTACATTAGTGAAGGCTGTTGGGGCTCTGTACGTTAGTGAGGGCTGTTGGAACCCTGTACATTAGTGAGGGCTGTTGGGGACCTGTACATTAGTGAGGGCTGTTGGGGCTCTGTACATTTGTGAGGGCTGTTGGAACCCTGTACATTAGTGAGGGCTGTTGGGGACCTGTACATTAGTGAGGGCTGTTGGAATCCTGTACATTAGTGAGGGCTGTTGGAACCCTGTACATTAGTGAGGGCTGTTGGGGACCTGTACATTAGTGAGGGCTGTTGGAACCCTGTACATTAGCGAGGGCTGTTGGGGACCTGTACATTAGTGAGGGCTGTTGGAACCCTGTACATTAGTGAGGGCTGTTGGAACCCTGTACATTAGTGAGGGCTGTTGGGGCTCTGTACATTAGTGAGGGCTGTTGGGGACCTGTACATTAGTGAGGGCTGTTGGGGCTCTGTACATTAGTGAGGGCTGTTGGGGACCTGTACATTAGTGAGGGCTGTTGGAACCCTGTACATTAGTGAGGGCTGTTGGGGCTTTGTACATTATTGAGGGCTGTTGGGGCTCTGTACATTAGTGAGGGCTGTTGGAACCCTGTACATTAGTGAGGGCTGTTGGGGCTATGTACATTAGTGAGGGCTGTTGGAACCCTGTAAATTAGTGAGGGCTGTTGGGGACCTGTACATTAGTGAGGGCTGTTGGGAACCCTGTACATTAGTGAGGGCTGTTGAGGCTCTGTACTTTAGTGAGGGCTGTTGGAACCCTGTACATTAGTGAAGGCTGTTGGGGCTCTGTACGTTAGTGAGGGCTGTTGGAACCCTGTACATTAGTGAGGGCTGTTGGGGACCTGTACATTAGTGAGGGCTGTTGGGGCTCTGTACATTTGTGAGGGCTGTTGGAACCCTGTACATTAGTGAGGGCTGTTGGGGACCTGTACATTAGTGAGGGCTGTTGGAACCCTGTACATTAGTGAGGGCTGTTGGAACCCTGTACATTAGTGAGGGCTGTTGGGGACCTGTACATTAGCGAGGGCTGTTGGAACCCTGTACATTAGTGAGGGCTGTTGGGGACCTGTACATTAGTGAGGGCTGTTGGAACCCTGTACATTAGTGAGGGCTGTTGGAACCCTGTACATTAGTGAGGGCTGTTGGGGCTCTGTACATTAGTGAGGGCTGTTGGAACCCTGTACATTAGTGAGGGCTGTTGGGGCTCTGTACATTAGTGAGGGCTGTTGGAAACCTGTACATTAGTGAGGGCTGTTGGAACCCTGTACATTAGTGAGGGCTGTTGGGGCTCTGTACATTAGTGAGGGCTGTTTGGAACCCTGTACATTAGTGAGGGCTGTTGGAACCCTGTACATTAGCGAGGGCTGTTGGAACCCTGTACATTAGTGAGGGCTGTTGGAACCCTGTACATTAGCGAGGGCTGTTGGAACCCTGTACATTAGCGAGGGCTGTTGGAACCCTGTATATTAGTGAGGGCTGTTGGAACCCTGTACATTAGTGAGGGCTGTTGGGGCTCTGTACATTAGCGAGGGCTGTTGGAACCCTGTACATTAGTGAGGGCTGTTGGGGACCTGTACACTAGTGAGGGCTGTTGGAACCCTGTACATTGGTGAGGGCTGTTGGAACCCTGTACATTAGTGAGGGCTGTTGGAACCCTATACATTAGTGAGGGCTGTTGGGGCTCTGTACATTAGTGAGGGCTGTTGGGGACCTGTACATTAGTGAGGGCTGTTGGGGCTCTGTACATTAGTGAGGGCTGTTGGGGACCTGTACATTAGTGAGGGCTGTTGGAACCCTGTACATTAGTGAGGGCTGTTGGGGATTTGTACATTATTGAGGGCTGTTGGGGCTCTGTACATTAGTGAGGGCTGTTGGAACCCTGTACATTAGTGAGGGCATTAGTGAGGGCTGTTGGAACCCTGTAAATTAGTGAGGGCTGTTGGGGACCTGTACATTAGTGAGGGCTGTTGGGAACCCTGTACATTAGTGAGGGCTGTTGGGGCTCTGTACATTAGTGAGGGCTGTTGGAACCATGTACATTAGTGAGGGCTGTTGGGGCTCTGTACATTAGTGAGGGCTGTTGGAACCCTGTACATTAGTGAGGGCTGTTGGAACCCTGTACATTAGTGAGGGCTGTTGGGGCTCTGTACATTAGTGAGGGCTGTTGGGGACCTGTACATTAGTGAGGGCTGTTGGGGCTCTGTACATTAGTGAGGGCTGTTGGGGACCTGTACATTAGTGAGGGCTGTTGGGCTGTACATTAGTGAGGGCTGTTGGGGCTTTGTACATTATTGAGGGCTGTTGGGGCTCTGTACATTAGTGAGGGCTGTTGGAACCCTGTACATTAGTGAGGGCTGTTGGAACCCTGTACATTAGTGAGGGCTGTTGGAACCCTGTAAATTAGTGAGGGCTGTTGGGGACCTGTACATTAGTGAGGGCTGTTGGGAACCCTGTACATTAGTGAGGGCTGTTGGGCTCTGTACATTAGTGAGGGCTGTTGGAACCCTGTACATTAGTGAAGGCTGTTGGGGCTCTGTACATTAGTGAGGGGCTACATTAGTGAGGGCTGTTGGGGACCTGTACATTAGTGAGGGCTGTTGGGGCTCTGTACATTTGTGAGGGCTGTTGGAACCCTGTACATTAGTGAGGGCTGTTGGGGACCTGTACATTAGTGAGGGCTGTTGGAACCCTGTACATTAGTGAGGGCTGTTGGAACCCTGTACATTAGTGAGGGCTGTTGGGGACCTGTACATTAGTGAGGGCTGTTGGAACCCTGTACATTAGTGAGGGCTGTTGGGGACCTGTACATTAGTGAGGGCTGTTGGAACCCTGTACATTAGTGAGGGCTGTTGGAACCTGTACATTAGTGAGGGCTGTTGGGGCTCTGTACATTAGTGAGGGCTGTTGGAACCCTGTACATTAGTGAGGGCTGTTGGGGCTCTGTACATTAGTGAGGGCTGTTGGAAACCTGTACATTAGTGAGGGCTGTTGGAACCCTGTACATTAGTGAGGGCTGTTGGGGCTCTGTACATTTGAGGGCTGTTTGGAACCCTGTACATTAGTGAGGGCTGTTGGAACCCTGTACATTAGTGAGGGCTGTTGGAACCCTGTACATTAGTGAGGGCTGTTGGAACCCTGTACATTAGTGAGGGCTGTTGGAACCCTGTACATTAGTGAGGGCTGTTGGAACCCTGTATATTAGTGAGGGCTGTTGGAACCCTGTACATTAGTGAGGGCTGTTGGGGACCTGTACATTAGCGAGGGCTGTTGGAACCCTGTACATTAGTGAGGGCTGTTGGGGACCTGTACACTAGTGAGGGCTGTTGGAACCCTGTACATTGGTGAGGGCTGTTGGAACCCTGTACATTAGTGAGGGCTGTTGGAACCCTGTACATTAGTGAGGGCTGTTGGGGCTCTGTACATTAGTGAGGGCTGTTGGGGACCTGTACATTAGTGAGGGCTGTTGGGGCTCTGTACATTAGTGAGGGCTGTTGGGGACCTGTACATTAGTGAGGGCTGTTGGAACCCTGTACATTAGTGAGGGCTGTTGGGGATTTGTACATTATTGAGGGCTGTTGGGGCTCTGTACATTAGTGAGGGCTGTTGGAACCCTGTACATTAGTGAGGGCTGTTGGGGCTATGTACATTAGTGAGGGCTGTTGGAACCCTGTAAATTAGTGAGGGCTGTTGGGGACCTGTACATTAGTGAGGGCTGTTGGGAACCCTGTACATTAGTGAGGGCTGTTGAGGCTCTGTACTTTAGTGAGGGCTGTTGGAACCATGTACATTAGTGAAGGCTGTTGGGGCTCTGTACGTTAGTGAGGGCTGTTGGAACCCTGTACATTAGTGAGGGCTGTTGGGGACCTGTACATTAGTGAGGGCTGTTGGGGCTCTGTACATTTGTGAGGGCTGTTGGAACCCTGTACATTAGTGAGGGCTGTTGGGGACCTGTACATTAGTGAGGGCTGTTGGGTACATTAAGGGCTGTTGGAACCCTGTACATTAGTGAGGGCTGTTGGGGACCTGTACATTAGCGAGGGCTGTTGGAACCCTGTACATTAGTGAGGGCTGTTGGGGACCTGTACATTAGTGAGGGCTGTTGGAACCCTGTACATTAGTGAGGGCTGTTGGAACCCTGTACATTAGTGAGGGCTGTTGGGGCTCTGTACATTAGTGAGGGCTGTTGGAACCCTGTACATTAGTGAGGGCTGTTGGGGCTCTGTACATTAGTGAGGGCTGTTGGAACCCTGTACATTAGTGAGGGCTGTTGGAACCCTGTACATTAGTGAGGGCTGTTGGAACCCTGTACATTAGTGAGGGCTGTAGGAACCCATACATTAGTGAGGGCTGTTGGGGCTCTGTACATTAGTGAGGGCTGTTGGAACCCTGTACATTAGTGAGGGCTGTTGGAACCCTGTACATTAGTGAGGGCTGTTGGGGCTCTGGGTGAGTGCTGTTGGAACCCTGTACATTAGTGAGGGCTGTTGGGGCTCTGTACATTAGTGAGGGCTGTTGGAACCCTGTACATTAGTGAGGGCTGTTGGAACCCTGTACATTAGTGAGGGCTGTTGGGGACCTGTACATTAGTGAGGGCTGTTGGAACCCTGTACATTAGTGAGGGCTGTTGGGGACCTGTACATTAGTGAGGGCTGTTGGAACCCTGTACATTAGTGAGGGCTGTTGGAACCCTGTACATTAGTGAGGGCTGTTGGACCCTGTACATTACTGAGGGCTGTTGGAACCCTGTACATTAGTGAGGGCTGTTGGGGACCTGTACATTAGTGAGGGCTGTTGGAACCCTGTACATTAGTGAGGGCTGTTGGGGAGTACATTAGTGAGGGCTGTTGGAACCCTGTACATTAGTGAGGGCTGTTGGAACCCTGTACATTAGTGAGGGCTGTTGGAACCCTGTACATTAGTGAGGGCTGTTGGGGCTCTGTACATTAGTGAGGGCTGTTGGGGCTCTGTACATTAGTGAGGGCTGTTGGGGCTCTGTACATTAGTGAGGGCTGTTGGAACCCTGTACATTAGTGAGGGCTGTTGGGGCCTGTACATTAGTGAGGGCTGTTGGAACCCTGTACATTAGTGAGGGCTGTTGGGGCTCTGTACATTAGTGAGGGCTGTTGGGAAACCTGTACATTAGTGAGGGCTGTTGGAACCCTGTACATTAGTGAGGGCTGTTGGAACCCTGTACATTAGTGAGGGCTGTTGGGGACCTGTACATTAGTGAGGGCTGTTGGAACCCTGTACATTAGTGAGGGCTGTTGGGGACCTGTACATTAGTGAGGGCTGTTGGAACCCTGTACATTAGTGAGGGCTGTTGAACCCTGTACATTAGTGAGGGCTGTTGGAACCTGTACATTAGTGAGGGCTGTTGGAACCCTGTACATTAGTGAGGGCTGTTGGGGCTCTGTACATTAGTGAGGGCTGTTGGGGCTCTGTACATTAGTGAGGGCTGTTGGGGCTCTGTACATTAGTGAGGGCTGTTGGGGCTCTGTACATTAGTGAGGGCTGTTGGGGACCTGTACATTAGTGAGGGCTGTTGGAACCCTGTACATTAGTGAGGGCTGTTGGGGCCTGTACATTAGTGAGGGCTGTTGGGGCCCTGTACATTAGTGAGGGCTGTTGAGGCTCTGTACATTAGTGAGGGCTGTTGGGTACATTAGTGAAGGCTGTTGGGGCTCTGTACATTAGTGAGGGCTGTTGGAACCCTGTACATTAGTGAGGGCTGTTGGGGACCTGTACATTAGTGAGGGCTGTTGGGGCTCTGTACATTTGTGAGGGCTGTTGGAACCCTGTACATTAGTGAGGGCTGTTGGGGACCTGTACATTAGTGAGGGCTGTTGGAACCCTGTACATTAGTGAGGGCTGTTGGAACCCTGTACATTAGTGAGGGCTGTTGGGGACCTGTACATTAGTGAGGGCTGTTGGAACCCTGTACATTAGTGAGGGCTGTTGGGGACCTGTACATTAGTGAGGGCTGTTGGAACCCTGTACATTAGTGAGGGCTGTTGGAACCCTGTACATTAGTGAGGGCTGTTGGGGACCTGTACATTAGTGAGGGCTGTTGGAACCCTGTACATTAGTGAGGGCTGTTGGGGCTCTGTACATTAGTGAGGGCTGTTGGAAACCTGTACATTAGTGAGGGCTGTTGGAACCCTGTACATTAGTGAGGGCTGTTGGGGCTCTGTACATTAGTGAGGGCTGTTGGAACCCTGTACATTAGTGAGGGCTGTTGGAACCCTGTACATTGAGGGCTGTTGGAACCCTGTACATTAGTGAGGGCTGTTGGAACCCTGTACATTAGTGAGGGCTGTTGGAACCCTGTACATTAGTGAGGGCTGTTGGAACCCTGTATATTAGTGAGGGCTGTTGGAACCCTGTACATTAGCGAGGGCTGTTGGGGGTACATTAAGGGCTGTTGGAACCCTGTACATTAGTGAGGGCTGTTGGGGACCTGTACACTAGTGAGGGCTGTTGGAACCCTGTACATTGGTGAGGGCTGTTGGAACCCTGTACATTAGTGAGGGCTGTTGGAACCCTATACATTAGTGAGGGCTGTTGGGGCTCTGTACATTAGTGAGGGCTGTTGGGGACCTGTACATTAGTGAGGGCTGTTGGGGCTCTGTACATTAGTGAGGGCTGTTGGGGACCTGTACATTAGTGAGGGCTGTTGGAACCCTGTACATTAGTGAGGGCTGTTGGGGATTTGTACATTATTGAGGGCTGTTGGGGCTCTGTACATTAGTGAGGGCTGTTGGAACCCTGTACATTAGTGATGGCTGTTGGGGCTATGTACATTAGTGAGGGCTGTTGGAACCCTGTAAATTAGTGAGGGCTGTTGGGGACCTGTACATTAGTGAGGGCTGTTGGGAACCCTGTACATTAGTGAGGGCTGTTGAGGCTCTGTACTTTAGTGAGGGCTGTTGGAACCCTGTACATTAGTGAAGGCTGTTGGGGCTCTGTACGTTAGTGAGGGCTGTTGGAACCCTGTACATTAGTGAGGGCTGTTGGGGACCTGTACATTAGTGAGGGCTGTTGGGGCTCTGTACATTTGTGAGGGCTGTTGGAACCCTGTACATTAGTGAGGGCTGTTGGGGACCTGTACATTAGTGAGGGCTGTTGGAATCCTGTACATTAGTGAGGGCTGTTGGAACCCTGTACATTAGTGAGGGCTGTTGGGGACCTGTACATTAGCGAGGGCTGTTGGAACCCTGTACATTAGCGAGGGCTGTTGGGGACCTGTACATTAGTGAGGGCTGTTGGAACCCTGTACATTAGTGAGGGCTGTTGGAACCCTGTACATTAGTGAGGGCTGTTGGGGCTCTGTACATTAGTGAGGGCTGTTGGGGACCTGTACATTAGTGAGGGCTGTTGGGGCTCTGTACATTAGTGAGGGCTGTTGGGGACCTGTACATTAGTGAGGGCTGTTGGAACCCTGTACATTAGTGAGGGCTGTTGGGGCTTTGTACATTATTGAGGGCTGTTGGGGCTCTGTACATTAGTGAGGGCTGTTGGAACCCTGTACATTAGTGAGGGCTGTTGGGGCTCTGTACATTAGTGAGGGCTGTTGGAACCCTGTACATTAGTGAGGGCTGTTGGGGACCTGTACATTAGTGAGGGCTGTTGGGAACCCTGTACATTAGTGAGGGCTGTTGGGCTCTGTACATTAGTGAGGGCTGTTGGAACCCTGTACATTAGTGAGGGCTGTTGGAACCCTGTACATTAGTGAGGGCTGTTGGGGACCTGTACATTAGTGAGGGCTGTTGGAACCCTGTACATTAGTGAGGGCTGTTGGAACCCTGTACATTAGTGAGGGCTGTTGGGGACCTGTACATTAGTGAGGGCTGTTGGAACCCTGTACATTAGTGAGGGCTGTTGGGGACCTGTACATTAGTGAGGGCTGTTGGAACCCTGTACATTAGTGAGGGCTGTTGGCTGTACATTAGTGAGGGCTGTTGGGGCTCTGTACATTAGTGAGGGCTGTTGGAACCCTGTACATTAGTGAGGGCTGTTGGGGCTCTGTACATTAGTGAGGGCTGTTGGAAACCTGTACATTAGTGAGGGCTGTTGGAACCCTGTACATTAGTGAGGGCTGTTGGGGCTCTGTACATTAGTGAGGGCTGTTGGAACCCTGTACATTAGTGAGGGCTGTTGGAACCCTGTACATTTGAGGGCTGTTGGAACCCTGTACATTAGTGAGGGCTGTTGGAACCCTGTACATTAGTGAGGGCTGTTGGAACCCTGTACATTAGTGAGGGCTGTTGGAACCCTGTACATTAGTGAGGGCTGTTGGAACCCTGTACATTAGCGAGGGCTGTTGGGGACCTGTACATTGAGGGCTGTTGGGCTGTTGGGGACCTGTACATTAGTGAGGGCTGTTGGAACCCTGTACATTAGTGAGGGCTGTTGGAACCCTGTACATTAGTGAGGGCTGTTGGAACCCTACATTAGTGAGGGCTGTTGGGGCTCTGTACATTAGTGAGGGCTGTTGGGGACCTGTACATTAGTGAGGGCTGTTGGGGCTCTGTACATTAGTGAGGGCTGTTGGGGACCTGTACATTAGTGAGGGCTGTTGGAACCCTGTACATTAGTGAGGGCTGTTGGAGATTTGTACATTATTGAGGGCTGTTGGGGCTCTGTACATTAGTGAGGGCTGTTGGAACCCTGTACATTAGTGAGGGCTGTTGGGGCTATGTACATTAGTGAGGGCTGTTGGGTAAATTAGTGAGGGCTGTTGGGGACCTGTACATTAGTGAGGGCTGTTGGGAACCCTGTACATTAGTGAGGGCTGTTGAGGCTCTGTACTTTAGTGAGGGCTGTTGGAACCCTGTACATTAGTGAAGGCTGTTGGGGCTCTGTACATTAGTGAGGGCTGTTGGAACCCTGTACATTAGTGAGGGCTGTTGGGGACCTGTACATTAGTGAGGGCTGTTGGGGCTCTGTACATTTGTGAGGGCTGTTGGAACCCTGTACATTAGTGAGGGCTGTTGGGGACCTGTACATTAGTGAGGGCTGTTGGAATCCTGTACATTAGTGAGGGCTGTTGGAACCCTGTACATTAGTGAGGGCTGTTGGGGACCTGTACATTAGTGAGGGCTGTTGGAACCCTGTACATTAGCGAGGGCTGTTGGGGACCTGTACATTAGTGAGGGCTGTTGGAACCCTGTACATTAGTGAGGGCTGTTGGAACCCTGTACATTAGTGAGGGCTGTTGGGGCTCTGTACATTAGTGAGGGCTGTTGGGGACCTGTACATTAGTGAGGGCTGTTGGGGCTCTGTACATTAGTGAGGGCTGTTGGGGACCTGTACATTAGTGAGGGCTGTTGGAACCCTGTACATTAGTGAGGGCTGTTGGGGCTTTGTACATTATTGAGGGCTGTTGGGGCTCTGTACATTAGTGAGGGCTGTTGGAACCCTGTACATTAGTGAGGGCTGTTGGGGCTATGTACATTAGTGAGGGCTGTTGGAACCCTGTAAATTAGTGAGGGCTGTTGGGGACCTGTACATTAGTGAGGGCTGTTGGGAACCCTGTACATTAGTGAGGGCTGTTGAGGCTCTGTACTTTAGTGAGGGCTGTTGGAACCCTGTACATTAGTGAAGGCTGTTGGGGCTCTGTACGTTAGTGAGGGCTGTTGGAACCCTGTACATTAGTGAGGGCTGTTGGGGACCTGTACATTAGTGAGGGCTGTTGGGGCTCTGTACATTTGTGAGGGCTGTTGGAACCCTGTACATTAGTGAGGGCTGTTGGGGACCTGTACATTAGTGAGGGCTGTTGGAACCCTGTACATTAGTGAGGGCTGTTGGAACCCTGTACATTAGTGAGGGCTGTTGGGGACCTGTACATTAGCGAGGGCTGTTGGAACCCTGTACATTAGTGAGGGCTGTTGGGGACCTGTACATTAGTGAGGGCTGTTGGAACCCTGTACATTAGTGAGGGCTGTTGGAACCCTGTACATTAGTGAGGGCTGTTGGGGCTCTGTACATTAGTGAGGGCTGTTGGAACCCTGTACATTAGTGAGGGCTGTTGGGGCTCTGTACATTAGTGAGGGCTGTTGGAAACCTGTACATTAGTGAGGGCTGTTGGAACCCTGTACATTAGTGAGGGCTGTTGGGGCTCTGTACATTAGTGAGGGCTGTTTGGAACCCTGTACATTAGTGAGGGCTGTTGGAACCCTGTACATTAGCGAGGGCTGTTGGAACCCTGTACATTAGTGAGGGCTGTTGGAACCCTGTACATTAGCGAGGGCTGTTGGAACCCTGTACATTAGCGAGGGCTGTTGGAACCCTGTATATTAGTGAGGGCTGTTGGAACCCTGTACATTAGCGAGGGCTGTTGGGGACCTGTACATTAGCGAGGGCTGTTGGAACCCTGTACATTAGTGAGGGCTGTTGGGGACCTGTACACTAGTGAGGGCTGTTGGAACCCTGTACATTGGTGAGGGCTGTTGGAACCCTGTACATTAGTGAGGGCTGTTGGAACCCTATACATTAGTGAGGGCTGTTGGGGCTCTGTACATTAGTGAGGGCTGTTGGGGACCTGTACATTAGTGAGGGCTGTTGGGGCTCTGTACATTAGTGAGGGCTGTTGGGGACCTGTACATTAGTGAGGGCTGTTGGAACCCTGTACATTAGTGAGGGCTGTTGGGGATTTGTACATTATTGAGGGCTGTTGGGGCTCTGTACATTAGTGAGGGCTGTTGGAACCCTGTACATTAGTGAGGGCTGTTGGGGCTATGTACATTAGTGAGGGCTGTTGGAACCCTGTAAATTAGTGAGGGCTGTTGGGGACCTGTACATTAGTGAGGGCTGTTGGGAACCCTGTACATTAGTGAGGGCTGTTGAGGCTCTGTACTTTAGTGAGGGCTGTTGGAACCATGTACATTAGTGAAGGCTGTTGGGGCTCTGTACGTTAGTGAGGGCTGTTGGAACCCTGTACATTAGTGAGGGCTGTTGGAACCCTGTACATTAGTGAGGGCTGTTGGGGCTCTGTACATTAGTGAGGGCTGTTGGGGACCTGTACATTAGTGAGGGCTGTTGGGGCTCTGTACATTAGTGAGGGCTGTTGGGGACCTGTACATTAGTGAGGGCTGTTGGAACCCTGTACATTAGTGAGGGCTGTTGGGGCTTTGTACATTATTGAGGGCTGTTGGGGCTCTGTACATTAGTGAGGGCTGTTGGAACCCTGTACATTAGTGAGGGCTGTTGGGGCTATGTACATTAGTGAGGGCTGTTGGAACCCTGTAAATTAGTGAGGGCTGTTGGGGACCTGTACATTAGTGAGGGCTGTTGGGAACCCTGTACATTAGTGAGGGCTGTTGAGGCTCTGTACTTTAGTGAGGGCTGTTGGAACCCTGTACATTAGTGAAGGCTGTTGGGGCTCTGTACGTTAGTGAGGGCTGTTGGAACCCTGTACATTAGTGAGGGCTGTTGGGGACCTGTACATTAGTGAGGGCTGTTGGGGCTCTGTACATTTGTGAGGGCTGTTGGAACCCTGTACATTAGTGAGGGCTGTTGGGGACCTGTACATTAGTGAGGGCTGTTGGAACCCTGTACATTAGTGAGGGCTGTTGGAACCCTGTACATTAGTGAGGGCTGTTGGGGACCTGTACATTAGTGAGGGCTGTTGGAACCCTGTACATTAGTGAGGGCTGTTGGGGACCTGTACATTAGTGAGGGCTGTTGGAACCCTGTACATTAGTGAGGGCTGTTGGAACCCTGTACATTAGTGAGGGCTGTTGGGGCCTGTACATTAGTGAGGGCTGTTGGAACCCCATTAGTGAGGGCTGTTGGGGCTCTGTACATTAGTGAGGGCTGTTGGAAACCTGTACATTAGTGAGGGCTGTTGGAACCCTGTACATTAGTGAGGGCTGTTGGGGCTCTGTACATTAGTGAGGGCTGTTGGAACCCTGTACATTAGTGAGGGCTGTTGGAACCCTGTACATTAGTGAGGGCTGTTGGAACCCTGTACATTAGTGAGGGCTGTTGGAACCCTGTACATTAGTGAGGGCTGTTGGAACCCTGTACATTAGTGAGGGCTGTTGGAACCCTGTATATTAGTGAGGGCTGTTGGAACCCTGTACATTAGTGAGGGCTGTTGGGGACCTGTACATTAGCGAGGGCTGTTGGAACCCTGTACATTAGTGAGGGCTGTTGGGGACCTGTACACTAGTGAGGGCTGTTGGAACCCTGTACATTGGTGAGGGCTGGAACCCTGTACATTAGTGAGGGCTGTTGGAACCCTATACATTAGTGAGGGCTGTTGGGGCTCTGTACATTAGTGAGGGCTGTTGGGACCTGTACATTAGTGAGGGCTGTTGGGGCTCTGTACATTAGTGAGGGCTGTTGGGGACCTGTACATTAGTGAGGGCTGTTGGAACCCTGTACATTAGTGAGGGCTGTTGGGGATTTGTACATTATTGAGGGCTGTTGGGGCTCTGTACATTAGTGAGGGCTGTTGGAACCCTGTACATTAGTGAGGGCTGTTGGGGCCTGTACATTAGTGAGGGCTGTTGGAACCCTGTACATTAGTGAGGGCTGTTGGGGACCTGTACATTAGAACCCTGTACATTAGTGAGGGCTGTTGAGGCTCTGTACTTTAGTGAGGGCTGTTGGAACCATGTACATTAGTGAGGGCTGTTGGGGCTCTGTACATTAGTGAGGGCTGTTGGAACCCTGTACATTAGTGAGGGCTGTTGGAACCTGTACATTAGTGAGGGCTGTTGGGGCTCTGTACATTAGTGAGGGCTGTTGGAACCCTGTACATTAGTGAGGGCTGTTGGGGACCTGTACATTAGTGAGGGCTGTTGGAATCCTGTACATTAGTGAGGGCTGTTGGAACCCTGTACATTAGTGAGGGCTGTTGGGGACCTGTACATTAGCGAGGGCTGTTGGAACCCTGTACATTAGTGAGGGCTGTTGGGGACCTGTACATTAGTGAGGGCTGTTGGAACCCTGTACATTAGTGAGGGCTGTTGGAACCCTGTACATTAGTGAGGGCTGTTGGGGCTCTGTACATTAGTGAGGGCTGTTGGAACCCTGTACATTAGTGAGGGCTGTTGGGGCTCTGTACATTAGTGAGGGCTGTTGGAACCCTGTACATTAGTGAGGGCTGTTGGAACCCTGTACATTAGTGAGGGCTGTTGGAACCCTGTACATTAGTGAGGGCTGTAGGAACCCTGTACATTAGTGAGGGCTGTTGGGGCTCTGTACATTAGTGAGGGCTGTTGGAACCCTGTACATTAGTGAGGGCTGTTGGAACCCTGTAAATTAGTGAGGGCTGTTGGGGCTCTGTACATTAGTGAGTGCTGTTGGAACCCTGTACATTAGTGAGGGATGTTGGGGCTCTGTACATTAGTGAGGGCTGTTGGAACCCTGTACATTAGTGAGGGCTGTTGGAACCCTGTACATTAGTGAGGGCTGTTGGGGACCTGTACATTAGCGAGGGCTGTTGGAACCCTGTACATTAGTGAGGGCTGTTGGGGACCTGTACATTAGTGAGGGCTGTTGGAACCCTGTACATTAGTGAGGGCTGTTGGAACCCTGTACATTAGTGAGGGCTGTTGGAACCCTGTACATTAGTGAGGGCTGTTGGAACCCTGTACATTAGTGAGGGCTGTTGGGGACCTGTACATTAGCGAGGGCTGTTGGAACCCTGTACATTAGTGAGGGCTGTTGGGGACCTGTACATTAGTGAGGGCTGTTGGAACCCTGTACATTAGTGAGGGCTGTTGGAACCCTGTACATTAGTGAGGGCTGTTGGAACCCTGTACATTAGTGAGGGCTGTTGGGGCTCTGTACATTAGTGAGGGCTGTTGGGGCTCTGTACATTAGCGAGGGCTGTTGGGGCTCTGTACATTAGCGAGGGCTGTTGGGGCTCTGTACATTAGCGAGGGCTGTTGGGGCTCTGTACATTAGTGAGGGCTGTTGGGGCTCTGTACATTAGTGAGGGCTCTTGGAACCCTGTACATTAGTGAGGGCTGTTGGGGCTCTGTACATTAGTGAGGGCTGTTGGGGCTCTGTACATTAGTGAGGGCTGTTGGAACCCTGTACATTAGTGAGGGCTGTTGGAACCCTGTACATTAGTGAGGGCTGTTGGGGACCTGTACATTAGCGAGGGCTGTTGGAACCCTGTACATTAGTGAGGGCTGTTGGGGACCTGTACATTAGTGAGGGCTGTTGGGGCTCTGGAACCCTGCACATTAGTGAGGGCTGTTGGAACCCTGTACATTAGTGGGGCTGTTCTGTACATTAGTGAGGGCTGTTGGGGCTCTGTACATTAGCGAGGGCTGTTGGGGCTCTGTACATTAGTGAGGGCTGTTGGGGCTCTGTACATTAGTGAGGGCTGTTGGGGCTCTGTACATTAGTGAGGGCTGTTGGGGCTCTGTACATTAGTGAGGGCTCTTGAACCCTGTACATTAGTGAGGGCTGTTGGGGCTCTGTACATTAGTGAGGGCTGTTGGGGCTCTGTACATTAGTGAGGGCTGTTGGGGCTCTGTACATTAGTGAGGGCTATTGGGGCTCTGTACATTAGTGAGGGCTGTTGGGGCTCTGTACATTAGTCAGGGCTGTTGGGGCCCTATTTCAACTCCAGATGACATAACCTAGCTAGCAGAGACAGCATGTTAACTATGAAAGTATCGATCCAGCAACAATGTCAAGGTCAAAAACTAAAGGAACTATGTTAAACCAAGCTGCCTTCATAAGATAAGTCAACTTGGACTGAAATAATGAACAGGCTGAACATACATTTCTGTGACTATCTAGGTAACTTTAGCTTGTCATTCCTGTTTACAGAGTGTTAGTCCCCACGAGAGCAAATGCTATTTCTATCGGGTTTAGGGTTAAAGTTAGAATTAGGTTTAGGTAGGTTTAGGGTTAAGGTTAGGTTTTTGGTTTAGGGTTAAGGTTAGGTTCGGTTTTTGGTTTATATGGTTAAGGTTAGGTTTTTGGTTTAGGGTTAAGGTTAGGTTTTTGGTTTCGGGTTAAGGTTAGAGTAAGGGTTAAGGTTAGGTTTTTGGTTTCGGGTTAAGGTTAGAGTTAAAGGTTAAAAGAGAACAGGTTAGGTTTAGGGTTAGTGGTTATGGAAAATAGGATTTTGAATGGGATTGAATTGTGTGTTCCCACAAGGTTAGCTGTACAAGACTGTGTGTGTGTGTGTCTGTGTCTGTGTGTGTGTGTGTGTGTGTGTGTCTGTGTCTGTGTCTGTGTGTGTGTCTGTGTGTGTAAATAATGAATGAATCAAATGATTGATGGACCCATCTATCTGTTTCTTCACCATTCTGTCTCTCTGTCTCTTAGTCCATGAAGTCCCTGTCCTCCTCCCTTCCTTGTATAATAAAAAACGAATGAAAACTCCTACAATGAAAAAAAACTCCTACAATAAAATGTCACTCCACAATAACAATCGACAATTCACATTAGTAATTTAAAACGCATATGGTAGAACCCAATCAATAGAGTTATGAGACACTGCAGACATTCATAGTAAAATGTGGGAAAAAATAAATCTGGCCAGTACGGGTATCGAACCCGCGACCTTCGCGTTATTAGCACGACGCTCTAACCAACTGAGCTAACCGGCCTGAGATAACGTTCACACTACAGAACCGGGATACACCCATATATGGGTCTGGAGGTGGTCGCTCATCTGCAATGTCTATGTTCTACCGTTAGAGGGCAGAGAACGTAAACAAATCCAGCACAGTTACAAGAACTCACTTCTACACTGTCAATGATCAACACTATGGCTGTATCTCTTTCTCTGTAGTTGTAGTTGACTGTCAGTCCTGTACATCTGAACCTGAATACATAGTGTGTTGTAAACACCCCTCTCCATAGTCCATTTCTGATACCCATGATAATAACAACACTTAATAGTGATCATTGATTTAAAAAATTTTTTTTTAAATCTTCTGGCCAGTACGGGTATCGAACCCGCGACCTTCGCGTTATTAGCACGACGCTCTAACCAACTGAGCTAACCGGCCTTAGGTAGTGCTCATTCTACCAATAAAGGTGGAAATAACAAATCCATCACCTATTGAGAAATAAACATGGAGGAAGAGCCCCCTAAGCAAGCTGGTCCCGGGGCTCTGTTCACAAAGACACCCCACAGTGCTCCAGGACAGCAACACAGTTATGTGTGTGGATGAAGCACTTAATCATTGGGAAAAACACGAGATGAACTGCTACAAACAAAGACCCGCGAAAGCTAAAGAACACTCCGTAATGTTCACAACGACATAAACTTTGAACTCGAGAAAAGTGGGAGATGCGTTCAAGAAACACTGGCACATTTTATCATCGGACCCATTTTTGCCGGCGGAATTTACAAATCCACCACTTATTGTGTATAGAAGAGGTCGCAATTTACGCGATAAATTGGTTCATGCCAACTGCCAATCACAAAAGAAAACCAGCCAGGCTCTTTTACGCCCTCTTCCAAATGGTAGCTATAAATGCAGAGGATGCGCACAGTGCAACAACATGATAAAGTGTGAATATTTCTGCCACCCACACACAGGAAAACGATCCCAAATAAATGACATCATTACGTGTTCCACCACACATGTTATCTACATTATTAAATGTCCATGTGGTCTCTGCTATGTCGGTAAAACCTCTCGCCCTCTCAAACAGAGAATCAGTGAACATAAAAGTTCAACCAGGAGAAACGACAGGGATTATCCAGTCGCTGTACATTTCAATGACCTGAAGCAGGACATTTCTACCTTTAGATGTTGTGGCATAGAGAAAGTTAAGATATCAGACAGGGGAGGAGATATAAATAATACTCTGAGTAAAAGAGAATGTTTTGGGATTTTCACCCTCCAGACATTATTTCCTAAAGGTCGTAATGATGAAATGCCTGTGTATGTTATGTCGTGAATTTGAACGTGAATTATGCTCCTATTTCAGATTTGGTTTTACAGATGTGTTTAATACGTCTTAATTACACACTTTACTTGACTATTTATGAAATGTATGTTGTATTTGGTTGCACGTATTAGTATTTCCTTCGCATCCAACCCCTTTCTATGCGTGGAACGGATGTGGGCGGGGCTAGGTCTACAAACGGGTGCTAATTTAAATAAAAAAACTCACAAAAGCCGTGAGACCGATATGTAAAGCTTATTAAAGATCAGTGATACTATCCTTCCTTTTCCCTGGAACTTATGTGAGTGTAATATTTACTGTAAAGTTTAATTGTTTATTTCACTTTTGTATATTATCTACCTCACTTGCTTTGGCAATGTTAACATATGTTTCACATGCCAATAAAGCCCCTCGAGTTGAATTGAAATTGAATTGAGAGAGAGAGAGAGAGAGAGAGAGAGAAGCAATGAAACACAGAAAGAGAGAGTAAGGAGTGGAGAAAGAGGATGCAGCTGTCTGCTGGCTCTTTACCTCTCTGTAGTTAATGTCCTTCTCTAGTTAATGTGTGACCAAGTGAGCATCGGGAAAGGTAGGTGTGTGTGTGTGTGTCTGTGTGTGTGTGTGTCTGTGTGTGTGTAAATAATGAATGAATCAAATGATTGATGGACCCGTCTATCTGTTTCTTCACCATTCTGTCTCTCTGTCTCTTAGTCCATGAAGTCCCTGTCCTCCTCCCTTCCTTGTATAATAAAAAACGATTGAAAACTCTGATAATGAAAAAAAAAACCTCCTACATTAAAATGTCACTCCACAATAACACAACAATCGACAACTCATACTACTAATTTAAAATGCACATAGTAAAGATATCAGTTTGTCTCTGTGAATGGTTTGTCCTCTGACAAATCAACTGTAAATTTCGGTGTTCCTCAAGGTTCCGTTTTAGGACCACTATTGTTTTCACTATATATTTTACCTCTTGGGGATGTTATTCGAAAACATAATGTTAACTTTCACTGCTATGCGGATGACACACAGCTGTACATTTCAATGAAACATGGTGAAGCCCCAAAATTGCCCTCGCTAGAAGCATGCGTTTCAGACATAAGGAAGTGGATGGCTGCAAACTTTCTACTATTAAACTCAGACAAAACAGAGATGCTTGTTCTAGGTCCCAAGAAACAAAGAGATCTTCTGTTGAATCTGACAATTAATCTTAATGGTTGTACAGTTGTCTCAAATAAAACTGTGAAGGACCTCGGCGTTACTCTGGACCCTGATCTCTCTTTTGAAGAACATATCAAGACCATTTCGAGGACAGCTTTTTTCCATCTACGTAACATTGCAAAAATCAGAAACTTTCTGTCCAAAACTGATGCAGAAAAATTAATCCATGCTTTTGTCACTTCTAGGTTAGACTACTGCAATGCTCTACTTTCCGGCTACCAGGATAAAGCACTAAATAAACTTCAGTGCTAAATACGGCTGCTAGAATCCTGACTAGAACCAACAAATTTGATCATATTACTCCAGTGCTAGCCTCTCTACACTGGCTTCCTGTCAAAGCAAGGGCTGATTTCAAGGTTTTACTGCTAACCTACAAAGCATTACATGGGCTTGCTCCTACCTATCTCTCTGATTTGGTCCTGCCGTACATACCTACACGTACGCTACGGTCACAAGACGCAGGCCTCCTAATTGTCCCTAGAATTTCTAAGCAAACAGCTGGAGGCAGGGCTTTCTCCTATAGAGCTCCATTTTTATGGAACGGTCTGCCTACCCATGTCAGAGACGCAAACTCAGTCTCAACCTTTAAGTCTTTACTGAAGACTCATCTCTTCAGTGGGTCATATGATTGAGTGTAGTCTGGCCCAGGAGTGGGAAGGTGAACGGAAAGGCTCTGGAGCAACGAACCGCCCTTGCTGTCTCTGCCTGGCCGGTTCCCCTCTTTCCACTGGGATTCTCTGCCTCTAGCCCTATTACAGGGGCTGAGTCACTGGCTTACTGGGGCTCTCTCATGCCGTCCCTGGAGGGGGTGCGTCACCTGAGTGGGTTGATTCACTGTTGTGGTCATCCTGTCTGGGTTGGCGCCCCCCCCCCTTGGGTTGTGCCGTGGCGGAGATCTTTGTGGGCTACACTCAGCCTTGTCTCAGGATGGTAAATTGGTGGTTGAAGATATCCCTCTAGTGGTGTGGGGGCTGTGCTTTGGCAAAGTGGGTGGGGTTATATCATTCCTGTTTGGCCCTGTCCGGGGGTGTCCTCGGATGGGGCCACAGTGTCTCCTGACCCCTCCTGTCTCAGCCTCCAGTATTTATGCTGCAGTAGTTTATGTGTCGGGGGGCTAGGGTCAGTTTGTTATATCTGGAGTACTTCTCCTGTCCTATTCGCTGTCCTGTGTGAATCTAAGTGTGCGTTCTCTAATTTTTTGCTTCTCTCTTTCTTTCTCTCTCTCTGAGAACCTGAGCCCTAGGACCATGCCCCAGGACTACCTGACATGATGACTCCTTGCTGTCCCCAGTCCACCTGGCCATGCTGCTGCTCCTGTTTCGACTGTTCTGCCTTACTATTATTCGACCATGCTGGTCATTTATGAACATTTGAACATCTTGGCCATGTTCTGTTATAATCTCCACCCGGCACAGCCAGAAGAGGACTGGCCACCCCACATATGTTCTCTCTAATTCTCTCTTTCTTTCTCTCTCTCGGAGGACCTGAGCCCTAGGACCGTGCCCCAGGACTACCTGACATGATGACTCCTTGCTGTCCCCAGTCCACCTGACTGTGCTGCTGCTCCACTTTCAACTGTTCTGCCTTATTATTATTCGACCATGCTGGTCATTTATGAACATTTGAACATCTTGGCCATGTTCTGTTATAATCTCCACCCGGCACAGCCAGAAGAGGACTGGCCACCCCACATAGCCTGGTTCCTCTCTAGGTTTCTTCCTAGGTGTTGGCCTTTCTAGGGAGTTTTTCCTAGCCACCGTGCTTCTACACCTGATTTGCTTGCTGTTTGGGGTTTTAGGCTGGGTTTCTGTACAGCACTTTGAGATATCAGCTGATGTACGAAGGGCTATATAAATACATTTGATTTGATTTGATTTGATTTAAACCCCAATCAATACAGTTATGTGACACTGCAGACATACACAGTAAAGTAAAAACAAAACCTCCTGGCCAGTACGGGTATCGAACCCGCGACCTTCGCGTTATTAGCACGACGCTCTAACCAACTGAGCTAACCGGCCTTAGATAATGCTCATTCTACGGATAAAGGTGGAAATAACTACACCGTACTAAATAAGAGCTCAAGACATTCCATAACAAATCCATCACCTATTGAGAAATAAACTATGAGCCCCCTAAGCAAGCTGGTTCCGGGGCTCTGTTCACAAACACACCCACAGGGCTCCAGGACAGCAACACAATTATGTGTGTGGATGAAGCTCTTAATTTGGCATTGGGAAAAACACGAGATGTGGGCGGGGCTAGGTCTACACAAGGGTGCTAATTTTTTATTTATTTTTTAAATTCACGAAAGCCATGAGGCCGATAAGTAAAGCTTATTAAAGATCAGTGATACTATCAAGAGTGGTGTGCGGTTTCCTTTTCCCTGGAACTTCTTAACGTATAATGTTTACTCTATATTTTTATTGT
Organism: Oncorhynchus nerka; assembly: GCF_034236695.1. Lineage (NCBI taxonomy): Eukaryota > Metazoa > Chordata > Actinopteri > Salmoniformes > Salmonidae > Oncorhynchus > Oncorhynchus nerka. The sequence continues at coordinate 14,117,308 of NC_088413.1, read as the reverse complement.
TTATTTCACTTTTGTATATTATCTACTTCACTTGCTTTGGCAATGTTAACAAATTGAGAGAGAGAGAGATAGATAAGCAATGAAACACAGAAAGAGAGAGTAAGGAGTGGAGAAAGAGAAAGAGAGAGTAAGGAGTGGAGAAGGAGAAAGAGAGAGAGTAAGGAGTGGAGGAAGACAGAGAGAGAGAGAGTAAGGAGTGGAGAAAGACAGAAAGAGAGTAAGGAGTGGAGAAAGACAGAAAGAGAGAGTAAGGAGTGGAGAAAGAGAGAGTAAGGAGTGGAGAAAGAGAGAGTAAGGAGTGGAGAAAGACAGAAAGAAAGAATAAGGAGTGGAGAAAACAGAAATAGAGAGTAAGGAGTGGAGAAAGACAGAAAGAGAGAGCAAGGAGTGGAGAAAGAGAGAGTAAGGAGTGGACAAAGAGAGAGTAAGGAGTGGAGAAAGAGAGAGTAAGGAGTGGAGTGGAGAAAGAGAGAGTAAGGAGTGGAGAAAGAGAGAGTAAGAAAGACAGAAAGAGAGAGTAAGGAGTGGAGAAAGACAGAAAGAGAGTGTAAGGAGTGGAGAAAGACAGAAAGAGAGAGTAAGGAGTGGAGAAAGACAGAAAGAGAGAGTAAGGAGTGGAGAAAGACAGAGAGAGAAAAACAGAGTAAGGAGTGGAGAAAGACAGAGAGAGAGAGTTATACTACTAATTTAAAATGCACATTGTAGACCCCAATCAATAGAGTTATGAAACACTGTAGACATACACAGTAAAGTAAAAACAAAATCTCCTGGCCAGTACGGGTATCGAACCCGCGACCTTCGCGTTATTAGCACGACGCTCTAACCAACTGAGCTAACCGGCCTTAGATAATGCTCATTCTACGGATAAAGGTGGAAATAACTACACCGTACTAAATAAGAGCTCAAGACATTCCATAACAAATCCATCACCTATTGAGAAATAAACTATGAGCCCCCTAAGCAAGCTGGTTCCGGGGCTCTGTTCACAAACACACCCCACAGGGCTCCAGGACAGCAACACAATTATGTGTGTGGATGAAGCTCTTAATTTGGCATTGGGAAAAACACGAGATGTGGGCGGGGCTAGGTCTACACAAGGGTGCCAAATTAAAAATTAAAATAAATTGAACTCACAAAAGCCATGAGGCCGATAAGTAAAGCTTATTAAAGATCAGTGATACTATCAAGAGTGGTGTGCGGTTTCCTTTTCCCTGGAACTTCTTTATGTATAATGTTTACTGTATATTTTTATTGTTTATTTCACTTTTGTATATTATCTACTTCACTCGCTTTGGCAATGTTAACATATGTTTCCCATGCCAATAAAGCCACTTGAGGTGAATTGAAATTGAATTGAGAGAGAGAGAGATAGATAAGCAATGAAACACAGAAAGAGAGAGTAAGGAGTGGAGAAAGACAGAAAGAGAGAGTAAGGAGTGGAGAAAGAGAGAGTAAGGAGTGGAGAAAGACAGAAAGAGAGAGTAAGGAGTGGAGAAAGACAGAAAGAGAGAGTAAGGAGTGGAGAAAGACAGAAAGAGAGAGTAAGGAGTGGAGAAAGACAGAGTAAGGAGTGGAGAAGGACAGAGTAAGGAGTGGAGAAAGACAGAAAGAGAGAGTAAGGAGTGGAGAAAGACAGAAAGAGAGAGTAAGGAGTGGAGAAAGACAGAAAGAGAGAGTAAGGAGTGGAGAAAGACAGAGTAAGGAGTGGAGAAAAACAGAGAGAGAAAAACAGAGTAAGGAGTGGAGAAAGACAGAAAGAGAGAGTAAGGAGTGGAGAAAGACAGAGTAAGGAGTGGAGAAAGACAGAAAGAGAGAGTAAGGAGTGGAGAAAGACAGAGTAAGGAGTGAGTGGAGAAAGACAGAGAGAGAGAGTTATACTACTAATTTAAAATGCACATTGTAGACCCCAATCAATACAGTTATGTGACACTGCAGACATACACAGTAAAGTAAAAACAAAACCTCCTGGCCAGTACGGGTATCGAACCCGCGACCTTCGCGTTATTAGCACGACGCTCTAACCAACTGAGCTAACCGGCCTTAGATAATGCTCATTCTACGGATAAAGGTGGAAATAACTACACCGTACTAAATAAGAGCTCAAGACATTCCATAACAAATCCATCACCTATTGAGAAATAAACTATGAGCCCCCTAAGCAAGCTGGTTCCGGGGCTCTGTTCACAAACACACCCACAGGGCTCCAGGACAGCAACACAATTATGTGTGTGGATGAAGCTCTTAATTTGGCATTGGGAAAAACACGAGATGTGGGCGGGGCTAGGTCTACACAAGGGTGCTAATTATTTTATTTATTTTTTAAATTCAGAAAGCCATGAGGCCGATAGTAAAGCTTATTAAAGATCAGTGATACTATCAAGAGTGGTGTGCGGTTTCCTTTTCCCTGGAACTTCTTAATGTATAATGTTTACTCTATATTTTTATTGTTTATTTCACTTTTGTATATTATCTACTTCACTTGCTTTGGCAATGTTAACAAATTGAGAGAGAGAGAGATAGATAAGCAATGAAACACAGAAAGAGAGAGTAAGGAGTGGAGAAAGAGAAAGAGAGAGTAAGGAGTGGAGAAAGAGAGAGAGAGAGAGTAAGGAGTGGAGAAAGACAGAGAGAGAGAGTAAGGAGTGGAGAAAGACAGAAAGAGAGTAAGGAGTGGAGAAAGACAGAAAAGAGAGTAAGGAGTGGAGAAAGAGAGAGTAAGGAGTGGAGAAAGAGAGAGTAAGGAGTGGAGAAAGACAGAAAGAAAGAATAAGGAGTGGAGAAAGACAGAAATAGAGAGTAAGAAGTGGATAAACACAGAAAGAGAGAGTAAGGAGTGGAGAAAGAGAGAGTAAGGAGTGGACAAAGAGAGAGTAAGGAGTGGAGAAAGAGAGAGTAAGGAGTGGAGTGGAGAAAGAGAGAGTAAGGAGTGGAGAAAGAGAGAGTAAGAAAGACAGAAAGAGAGAGTAAGGAGTGGAGAAAGACAGAAAGAGAGTGTAAGGAGTGGAGAAAGACAGAAAGAGAGAGTAAGGAGTGGAGAAAGACAGAAAGAGAGAGTAAGGAGTGGAGAAAGACAGAGAGAGAAAAACAGAGTAAGGAGTGGAGAAAGACAGAGAGAGAGAGTTATACTACTAATTTAAAATGCACATTGTAGACCCCAATCAATAGAGTTATGAAACACTGTAGACATACACAGTAAAGTAAAAACAAAATCTCCTGGCCAGTACGGGTATCGAACCCGCGACCAGCGTTATTAGCACGACGCTCTAACCAACTGAGCTAACCGGCCTTAGATAATGCTCATTCTACGGATAAAGGTGGAAATAACTACACCGTACTAAATAAGAGCTCAAGACATTCCATAACAAATCCATCACCTATTGAGAAATAAACTATGAGCCCCTAAGCAAGCTGGTTCCGGGGCTCTGTTCACAAACACACCCCACAGGGCTCCAGGACAGCAACACAATTATGTGTGTGGATGAAGCTCTTAATTTGGCATTGGGAAAAACACGAGATGTGGGCGGGGCTAGGTCTACACAAGGGTGCCAAATTAAAAATTAAAATAAATTGAACTCACAAAAGCCATGAGGCCGATAAGTAAAGCTTATTAAAGATCAGTGATACTATCAAGACTGGTGTGCGGTTTCCTTTTCCCTGGAACTTCTTTATGTATAATGTTTACTGTATATTTTTATTGTTTATTTCACTTTTGTATATTATCTACTTCACTCGCTTTGGCAATGTTAACATATGTTTCCCATGCCAATAAAGCCACTTGAGGTGAATTGAAATTGAATTGAGAGAGAGAGATAGATAAGCAATGAAACACAGAAAGAGAGAGTAAGGAGTGGAGAAAGACAGAAAGAGAGAGTAAGGAGTGGAGAAAGAGAGAGTAAGGAGTGGAGAAAGACAGAAAGAGAGAGTAAGGAGTGGAGAAAGACAGAAAGAGAGAGTAAGGAGTGGAGAAAGACAGAAAGAGAGAGTAAGGAGTGGAGAAAGACAGAGTAAGGAGTGGAGAAGGACAGAGTAAGGAGTGGAGAAAGACAGAAAGAGAGAGTAAGGAGTGGAGAAAGACAGAAAGAGAGAGTAAGGAGTGGAGAAAGACAGAAAGAGAGAGTAAGGAGTGGAGAAAGACAGAGTAAGGAGTGGAGAAAACAGAGAGAGAAAAACAGAGTAAGGAGTGGAGAAAGACAGAAAGAGAGAGTAAGGAGTGGAGAAAGACAGAGTAAGGAGTGGAGAAAGACAGAAAGAGAGAGTAAGGAGTGGAGAAAGACAGAGTAAGGAGTGGAGAAAGACAGAGAGAGAGAGTTATACTACTAATTTAAAATGCACATTGTAGACCCCAATCAATACAGTTATGTGACACTGTAGACATACACAGTAAAGTAAAAACAAAATCTCCTGGCCAGTACGGGTATCGAACCCGCGACCTTCGCGTTATTAGCACGACGCTCTAACCAACTGAGCTAACCGGCCTTAGATAATGCTCATTTGACGGATAAAGGTGGAAATAACTACACCGTACTAAATAAGAGCTCAAGACATTCCATAACAAATCCATCACCTATTGAGAAATAAACTATGAGCCCACTAAGCAAGCTGGTTCCGGGGCTCTGTTCACAAACACACCCCACAGGGCTCCAGGACAGCAACACAATTATGTGTGTGGATGAAGCTCTTAATTTGGCATTGGGAAAAACACGAGATGTGGGCGGGGCTAGGTCTACACAAGGGTGCCAAATTAAAAATTAAAATAAATTTAACTCACAAAAGCCATGAGGCCGATAAGTAAAGCTTATTAAAGATCAGTGATACTATCAAGACTGGTGTGCGGTTTCCTTTTCCCTGGAACTTCTTTATGTATAATGTTTACTGTATATTTTTATTGTTTATTTCACTTTTGTATATTATCTACTTCACTCGCTTTGGCAATGTTAACATATGTCTCCCATGCCAATAAAGCCACTTGAGGTGAATTGAAATTGAATTGAGAGAGAGAGATAGATAAGCAATGAAACACAGAAAGAGAGAGTAAGGAGTGGAGAAAGACAGAAAGAGAGAGTAAGGAGTGGAGAAAGACAGAAAGAGAGAGTAAGGAGTGGACAAAGAGAGAGTAAGGAGTGGAGAAAGAGAGAGTAAGGAGTGGAGAAAGAGAGAGTAAGGAGTGGAGAAAGAGAGAGTAAGAAGTGGAGAAAGACAGAGTAAGGAGTGGAGAAAGACAGAAAGAGAGAGTAAGGAGTGGAGAAAGACAGAAAGAAAGAGTAAGGAGTGGAGAAAGACAGAAAGAGAGAGTAAGGAGTGGAGAAAGACAGAGTAAGGAGTGGAGAAAGACAGAGTAAGGAGTGGAGAAAGACAGAAAGAGAGAGTAAGGAGTGGAGAAAGACAGAAAGAGAGAGTAAGGAGTGGAGAAAGACAGAGTAAGGAGTGGAGAAAGACAGAGAGAGAAAAACAGAGTAAGGAGTGGAGAAAGACAGAGAGAGAGAGTTATACTACTAATTTAAAATGCACATTGTAGACCCCAATCAATACAGTTATGTGACACTGTAGACATACACAGTACAGTAAAAACAAAATCTCCTGGCCAGTACGGGTATCGAACCCGCGACCTTCGCGTTATTAGCACGACGCTCTAACCAACTGAGCTAACCGGCCTTAGATAATGCTCATTCGACGGATAAAGGTGGAAATAACTACACCGTACTAAATAAGAGCTCAAGACATTCCATAACAAATCCATCACCTATTGAGAAATAAACTATGAGCCCCCGAAGCAAGCTGGTTCCGGGGCTCTGTTCACAAACACACCCCACAGGGCTCCAGGACAGCAACACAATTATGTGTGTGGATCAAGCTCTTAATTTGGCATTGGGAAAAACACGAGATGTGGGCGGGGCTAGGTCTACACAAGGGTGCCAAATTAAAAATAAAAATAAATTTAACTCACAAAAGCCATGAGGCCGATAAGTAAAGCTTATTAAAGATCAGTGATACTATCAAGAGTGGTGTGCGGTTTCCTTTTCCCTGGAACTTCTTTATGTATAATGTTTACTCTATATTTTTATTGTTTATTTCACTTTTGTATATTATCTACTTCACTCGCTTTGGCAATGTTAACATATGTTTCCCATGCCAATAAAGCCACTTGAGGTGAATTGAAATTGAATTGAGAGAGAGAGATAGATAAGCAATGAAACACAGAAAGAGAGAGTAAGGAGTGGAGAAAGACAGAAAGAGAGAGTAAGGAGTGGAGAAAGACAGAAAGAGAGAGTAAGGAGTGGACAAAGAGAGAGTAAGGAGTGGAGAAAGAGAGAGTAAGGAGTGGAGAAAGAGAGAGTAAGGAGTGGAGAAAGAGAGAGTAAGAAGTGGAGAAAGACAGAGTAAGGAGTGGAGAAAGACAGAAAGAGAGAGTAAGGAGTGGAGAAAGACAGAAAGAAAGAGTAAGGAGTGGAGAAAGACAGAAAGAGAGAGTAAGGAGTGGAGAAAGACAGAGTAAGGAGTGGAGAAAGACAGAGTAAGGAGTGGAGAAAGACAGAAAGAGAGAGTAAGGAGTGGAGAAAGACAGAAAGAGAGAGTAAGGAGTGGAGAAAGACAGAGTAAGGAGTGGAGAAAGACAGAGAGAGGAGTGGAAAAAACAGAGTAAGGAGTGGAGAAAGACAGAGAGAGAGAGTTATACTACTAATTTAAAATGCACATTGTAGACCCCAATCAATACAGTTATGTGACACTGTAGACATACACAGTAAAGTAAAAACAAAATCTCCTGGCCAGTACGGGTATCGAACCCGCGACCTTCGCGTTATTAGCACGACGCTCTAACCAACTGAGCTAACCGGCCTTAGATAATGCTCATTTGACGGATAAAGGTGGAAATAACTACACCGTACTAAATAAGAGCTCAAGACATTCCATAACAAATCCATCACCTATTGAGAAATAAACTATGAGCCCCCTAAGCAAGCTGGTTCCGGGGCTCTGTTCACAAACACACCCCACAGGGCTCCAGGACAGCAACACAATTATGTGTGTGGATGAAGCTCTTAATTTGGCATTGGGAAAAACACGAGATGTGGGCGGGGCTAGGTCTACACAAGGGTGCCAAATTAAAAATAAAAATAAATTTAACTCACAAAAGCCATGAGGCCGATAAGTAAAGCTTATTAAAGATCAGTGATACTATCAAGAGTGGTGTGCGGTTTCCTTTTCCCTGGAACTTCTTTATGTATAATGTTTACTGTATATTTTTATTGTTTATTTCACTTTTGTATATTATCTACTTCACTCGCTTTGGCAATGTTAACATATGTTCCCATGCCAATAAAGCCACTTGAGGTGAATTGAAATTGAATTGAGAGAGAGAGAGATAGATAGCAATGAAACACAGAAATGAAACACAGAAAGACAGAAAGAGAGAGTAAGGAGAGGAGAAAGAGGAGTGGAGAAAGAGAGAGTAAGGAGTGGAGAAAGACAGAAAGAGAGAGTAAGGAGTGGAGAAAAAGAGAGAGTAAGGAGTGGAGAAAGAGAGAGTAAGGAGTGGAGAAAGACAGAGAGAGAGTAAGGAGTGGAGAAAGAGAGAGTAAAAGTGGAGAAAGACAGAAAGAGAAGGAGTGGAGAAAGACAGTAAAGTGGAGAAAGAGAGTAAGGAGTGGAGAAAGACAGAAGTGGAGAAAGACAGTAAGAGAGAGAAAGACAGAAAGACAGAGAGTAAGGAGTGGAGAAAGACAGAGTAAGGAGTGGAGAAAGACAGAAACAGAGTAAGGAGTGGAGAAAGACAGAAAGAGAGAGTAAGGAGTGGAGAAAGACAGAAAGAGAGAGTAAGGAGTGAGACAAAGACAGAGTAAGGAGTGGAGAAAGACAGAGAGAGAGAAAACAGAGTAAGGAGTGGAGAAAGACAGAGAGAGAGAGTTATACTACTAATTTAAAATGCACATTGTAGACCCCAATCAATACAGTTATGTGACACTGTAGACATACACAGTAAAGTAAAAACAAAATCTCCTGGCCAGTACGGGTATCGAACCCGCGACCTTCGCGTTATTAGCACGACGCTCTAACCAACTGAGCTAACCGGCCTTAGATAATGCTCATTCGACGGATAAAGGTGGAAATAACTACACCGTACTAAATAAGAGCTCAAGACATTCCATAACAAATCCATCACCTATTGAGAAATAAACTATGAGCCCCCTAAGCAAGCTGGTTCCGGGGCTCTGTTCACAAACACACCCCACAGGGCTCCAGGACAGCAACACAATTATGTGTGTGGATCAAGCTCTTAATTTGGCATTGGGAAAAACACGAGATGTGGGCGGGGCTAGGTCTACACAAGGGTGCCAAATTAAAAATAAAAATAAATTTAACTCACAAAAGCCATGAGGCCGATAAGTAAAGCTTATTAAAGATCAGTGATACTATCAAGAGTGGTGTGCGGTTTCCTTTTCCCTGGAACTTCTTTATGTATAATGTTTACTGTATATTTTTATTGTTTATTTCACTTTTGTATATTATCTACTTCACTCGCTTTGGCAATGTTAACATATGTTTCCCATGCCAATAAAGCCACTTGAGGTGAATTGAAATTGAATTGAGAGAGAGATAGATAAGCAATGAAACACAGAAAGAGAGAGTAAGGAGTGGAGAAAGACAGAAAGAGAGAGTAAGGAGTGGAGAAAGACAGAAAAGAAAGAGTAAGGAGTGGAGAAAGAGAGAGTAAGGAGTGGAGAAAGACAGAGTAAGGAGGAGAAAGACAGAAAGAGAGAGTAAGGAGTGGAGAAAGACAGAAAGAGAGACAGTAAGGAGTGGAGAAAGACAGAGTAAGGAGTGGAGAAAGAGAGAGTAAGGAGTGGAGAAAGACAGAAAGAGAGAGTAAGGAGTGGAGAAAGACAGAAAGAGAGAGTAAGGAGTGGAGAAAGAAGAAAGAGAGAGTAAGGAGTGGAGAAAGACAGAAAGAGAGAGTAAGGAGTGGAGAAAGACAGAAAGAGAGAGTAAGGAGTGGAGAAAGAGAGAGTAAGGAGAGAAAGAGAAAGACAGAGTAAGGAGTGGAGAAAGACAGAGAGAGAGAGTTATACTACTAATTTAAAATGCACATTGTAGACCCCAATCAATACAGTTATGTGACACTGTAGACATACACAGTAAAGTAAAAACAAAATCTCCTGGCCAGTACGGGTATCGAACCCGCGACTTCGCGTTATTAGCACGACGCTCTAACCAACTGAGCTAACCGGCCTTAGATAATGCTCATTTGACGGATAAAGGTGGAAATAACTACACCGTACTAAATAAGAGCTCAAGACATTCCATAACAAATCCATCACCTATTGAGAAATAAACTATGAGCCCCCTAAGCAAGCTGGTTCCGGGGCTCTGTTCACAAACACACCCCACAGGGCTCCAGGACAGCAACACAATTATGTGTGTGGATGAAGCTCTTAATTTGGCATTGGGAAAAACACGAGATGTGGGCGGGGCTAGGTCTACACAAGGGTGCCAAATTAAAAATAAAAATAAATTTAACTCACAAAAGCCATGAGGCCGATAAGTAAAGCTTATTAAAGATCAGTGATACTATCAAGAGTGGTGTGCGGTTTCCTTTTCCCTGGAACTTCTTTATGTATAATGTTTACTGTATATTTTTATTGTTTATTTCACTTTTGTATATTATCTACTTCACTCGCTTTGGCAATGTTAACATATGTCTCCCATGCCAATAAAGCCACTTGAGGTGAATTGAAATTTAATTGAGAGAGAGAGAGATAGATAAGCAATGAAACACAGAAAGAGAGAGTAAGGAGTGGAGAAAGACAGAAAGAGAGAGTAAGGAGTGGAGAAAGAGAGAGTAAGGAGTGGAGAAAGACAGAAAGAGAGAGTAAGGAGTGGACAAAGAGAGAGTAAGGAGTGGAGAAAGAGAGAGTAAGGAGTGGAGAAACACAGAAAGAGAGAGTAAGGAGTGGAGAAAGACATAAAGAGAGAGTAAGGAGTGGAGAAAGACAGAAAGAGAGAGTAAGGAGTGGAGAAAGACAGAGAGAGAGAGTAAGGAGTGGAGAAAGACAGAAAGAGAGAGTAAGGAGTGGAGAAAGAGAGAGTAAGGAGTGGAGAAAGACAGAGTAAGGAGTGGAGAAAGACAGAAAGAGAGAGTAAGGAGTGGAGAAAGACAGAAAGAGAGAGTAAGGAGTGGAGAAAGACAGAGTAAGGAGTGGAGAAAGAGAGAGTAAGGAGTGGAGAAAGACAGAAAGAGAGAGTAAGGAGTGGACAAAGAGAGAAAGAGAGAGTAAGGAGTGGAGAAAGACAGAAAGAGAGAGTAAGGAGTGGAGAAAAAGAGAGAGTAAGGAGTGGAGAAAGACAGAAAGAGAGAGTAAGGAGTGGAGAAAGAGAGAGTAAGGAGTGGAGAAAGACAGAGTAAGGAGTGGAGAAAGACAGAGAGAGAGAGTTATACTACTAATTTAAAATGCACATTGTAGACCCCAATCAATACAGTTATGTGACACTGTAGACATACACAGTAAAGTAAAAACAAAATCTCCTGGCCAGTACGGGTATCGAACCCGCGACCTTCGCGTTATTAGCACGACGCTCTAACCAACTGAGCTAACCGGCCTTAGATAATGCTCATTTGACGGATAAAGGTGGAAATAACTACACCGTACTAAATAAGAGCTCAAGACATTCCATAACAAATCCATCACCTATTGAGAAATAAACTATGAGCCCCCTAAGCAAGCTGGTTCCGGGGCTCTGTTCACAAACACACCCCACAGGGCTCCAGGACAGCAACACAATTATGTGTGTGGATGAAGCTCTTAATTTGGCATTGGGAAAAACACGAGATGTGGGCGGGGCTAGGTCTACACAAGGGTGCCAAATTAAAAATTAAAATAAATTTAACTCACAAAAGCCATGAGGCCGATAAGTAAAGCTTATTAAAGATCAGTGATACTATCAAGAGTGGTGTGCGGTTTCCTTTTCCCTGGAACTTCTTTATGTATAATGTTTACTGTATATTTTTATTGTTTATTTCACTTTTGTATATTATCTACTTCACTCGCTTTGGCAATGTTAACATATGTTTCCCATGCCAATAAAGCCACTTGAGGTGAATTGAAATTGAATTGAGAGAGAGAGAGATAGATAAGCAATGAAACACAGAAAGAGAGAGTAAGGAGTGGAGAAAGACAGAAAGAGAGAGTAAGGAGTGGAGAAAGAGAGAGTAAGGAGTGGAGAAAGAGAGAGTAAGGAGTGGAGAAAGACAGAAAGAGAGAGTAAGGAGTGGACAAAGAGAGAGTAAGGAGTGGAGAAAGAGAGAGTAAGGAGTGGAGAAAGACAGAAAGAGAGAGTAAGGAGTGGAGAAAGACAGAAAGAGAGAGTAAGGAGTGGAGAAAGACAGAAAGAGAGAGTAAGGAGTGGAGAAAGACAGAAAGAGAGAGTAAGGAGTGGAGAGAAAGAGTAAGGAGTGGAGAAAGAAAGGAGTGAAGAAAGACAGAGAGAGAGAGTAAGGAGTGGACAAAAGAGTGAGTAAGGAGTGGAGAAAGAGAGAGTAAAGAGTGGAGAAAGAGAGAGTAAGGAGTGGAGAAAGACAGAAAAGAGAGAGTAAGGAGTGAAGAAAGACAGAAAGAGAGAGTAAGGAGTGGAGAAAGACAGAGAAGAGAGTAAGGAGAGAAGACAGAAAGAGAGAGTAAGGAGTGAAGAAAGAGAGAGTAAGAGTGGAGAAAGAGAGAGTAAGGAGTGGAGAAAAAGAGAGAGTAAGGAGTGGAGAAAGACAGAAAAGAGAGTAAGGAGTGGAGAAAGAGAGAGTAAGGAGTGGAGAAAGACAGAGTAAGGAGTGGAGAAAGACAGAAAGAGAGTAAGGAGTGGAGAAAGAGAGAGTAAGGAGTGGAGAAAGAGAGAGTAAGGAGTGGAGAAAGACAGAAAGAGAGAGTAAGGAGTGGACAAAGAGAGAAAGAGAGAGTAAGGACTGGAGAAAGACAGAAAGAGAGAGTAAGGAGTGGAGAAAGACAGAAAGAGAGAGTAAGGAGTGGAGAAAGACAGAGTAAGGAGTGGAGAAAGACAGAGTAAGGAGTGGAGAAAGACAGAAAGAGAGAGTAAGGAGTGGAGAAAGACAGAGTAAGGAGTGGAGAAAGACAGAGTAAGGAGTGGAGAAAGACAGAAAGAGAGAGTAAGGAGTGGAGAAAGACAGAAAGAGAGAGTAAGGAGTGGAGAAAGACAGAAAGAGAGAGTAAGGAGTGGAGAAAAACAGAGTAAGGAGTGGAGAAAGACAGAGAGAGAAAAACAGAGTAAGGAGTGGAGAAAGACAGAGAGAGAAAAACAGAGTAAGGAGTGGAGAAAGACAGAGTAAGGAGTGGAGAAAGACAGAAAGAGAGAGTAAGGAGTGGAGAAAGACAGAGAGAGAAAAACAGAGTAAGGAGTGGAGAAAGACAGAGAGAGAGAGTAAGGAGTGGAGAAAGAGAGAGTAAGGAGTGGAGAAAGAGAGAGTAAGGAGTGGAGAAAGACAGAAAGAGAGAGTAAGGAGTGGAGAAAGAGAGAGTAAGGAGTGGAGAAAGAGAGAGTAAGGAGTGGAGAAAGACAGAAAGAGAGAGTAAGGAGTGGAGAAAGAGAGAGTAAGAAGTGGAGAAAGAGAGAGTAAGGAGTGGAGAAAGACAGAAAGAGAGAGTAAGGAGTGGAGAAAGACAGAAAGAGAGAGTAAGGAGTGGAGAAAGACAGAAAGAGAGAGTAAGGAGTGGAGAAAGAGAGAGTAAGGAGTGAGAAAGAAGGAGGTGGAGAAAGACAGAGTAAGGAGTGGAGAAAGAGAGAAAGAGAGAGTAAGGAGTGGAGAAAGACAGAAAGAGAGAGTAAGGAGTGGAGAAAGACAGAAAGAGAGAGTAAGGAGTGGAGAAAGACAGAAAGAGAGAGTAAGGAGTGGAGAAAGACAGAGTAAGGAGTGGAGAAAGACAGAGTAAGGAGTGGAGAAAGACAGAAAGAGAGAGTAAGGAGTGGAGAAAGACAGAAAGAGAGAGTAAGGAGTGGAGAAAGACAGAAAGAGAGAGTAAGGAGTGGAGAAAGACAGAGTAAGGAGTGGAGAAAGACAGAGTAAGGTGGAGAAAACAGAGTAAGAGTAAGGAGTGGAGAAAGACAGAAAGAGAGAGTAAGGAGTGGAGAAAGACAGAAAGAGAGAGTAAGGAGGAGAAAGACAGAAAGAGAGAGTAAGGAAGGAGAAAGACAGAGTAAGGTGGAGAAAGACAGAGTAAGGAGTGGAGAAAGACAGAAAGAGAGAGTAAGGAGTGGAGAAAGACAGAGTAAAGGTGGAGAAAGACAGAGTAAGGAGTGGAGAAAGACAGAAAGAGAGAGTAAGGAGTGGAGAAAGACAGAAAGAGAGAGTAAGGAGTGGAGAAAGACAGAGTAAGGAGTGGAGAAAGACAGAAAGAGAGAGTAAGGAGTGGAGAAAGACAGAAAGAGAGAGTAAGGAGTGGAGAAAGACAGAGTAAGGAGTGGAGAAAGACAGAAAAACAGAGTAAGGAGTGGAGAAAGACAGAAAGAGAGAGTAAGGAGTGGAGAAAGACAGAAAGAGAGAGTAAGGAGTGGAGAAAGACAGAGAGAGAGAGTTATACTACTAATTTAAAATGCACATTGTAGACCCCAATCAATACAGTTATGTGACACTGTAGACATACACAGTAAAGTAAAAACAAAATCTCCTGGCCAGTACGGGTATCGAACCCGCGACCTTCGCGTTATTAGCACGACGCTCTAACCAACTGAGCTAACCGGCCTTAGATAATGCTCATTCGACGGATAAAGGTGGAAATAACTACACCGTACTAAATAAGAGCTCAAGACATTCCATAACAAATCCATCACCTATTGAGAAATAAACTATGAGCCCCCTAAGCAAGCTGGTTCCGGGGCTCTGTTCACAAACACACCCCACAGGGCTCCAGGACAGCAACACAATTATGTGTGTGGATGAAGCTCTTAATTTGGCATTGGGAAAACACGAGATGTGGGCGGGGCTAGGTCTACACAAGGGTGCCAAATTAAAAATTAAAATAAATTTAACTCACAAAAGCCATGAGGCCGATAAGTAAAGCTTATTAAAGATCAGTGATACTATCAAGAGTGGTGTGCGGTTTCCTTTTCCTGGAACTTCTTTATGTATAATGTTTACTGTATATTTTTATTGTTTATTTCACTTTTGTATATTATCTACTTCACTCGCTTTGGCAATGTTAACATATGTTTCCCATGCCAATAAAGCCACTTGAGGTGAATTGAAATTGAATTGAGAGAGAGAGAGATAGATAAGCAATGAAACACAGAAAGAGAGAGTAAGGAGTGGAGAAAGACAGAAAGAGAGAGTAAGGAGTGGAGAAAGAAGAGTAAGGAGTGGAGAAAGAGAAAGAGTGGAGAAAGACAGAAAGAGAGAGTAAAGGAGTGGAGAAAGGAGTGGAGAAAGAGAGAGTAAGGAGTGGAGAAAGACAGAAAGAGAGAGTAAGGAGTGGAGAAAGAAAGAGAGTAAGGAGTGGAGAAAACAGAGTAAGGAGTGGAGAAAGACAGAGTAAGGAGTGGAGAAAGACAGAAAGAGAGAGTAAGGAGTGGAGAAAGACAGAAAAAGAGAGAGTAAGGAGTGGAGAAAGACAGAAAGAGAGAGTAAGGAGTGGAGAAAGACAGAGTAAGGAGTGGAAAAACAAAGAGAAAACAGAGTAAGGAGTGGAGAAAGACAGAAAGAGAGAGTAAGGAGTGGAGAAAGACAGAGAGAGAGAGTGGAGAAAGACAGAAAGAGAGAGTAAGGAGTGGAGAAAGACAGAGTAAGGAGTGGAGAAAGACAGAGAGAGTAGAGAGTTATACTACTAATTTAAAATGACATTGAAAGACAGAGAGAGAGAGTTATACCCAATCAATACAGTTATGTGACACTGTAGACATACACAGTAAAGTAAAAACAAAATCTCCTGGCCAGTACGGGAGAACCCGCGAAGCATTATTAGCACGACGCTCTAACCAACTGAGCTAACCGGCCTTAGATAATGCTCATTTGACGGATAAAGGTGGAAATAACTACACCGTACTAAATAAGAGCTCAAGACATTCCATAACAAATCCATCACCTATTGAGAAATAAACTATGAGCCCCTAAGCAAGCTGGTTCGGGGCTCTGTTCACAAACACACCCCACAGGGCTCCAGGACAGCAACACAATTATGTGTGTGGATGAAGCTCTTAATTTGGCATTGGGAAAACACGAGATGTGGGCGGGGCTAGGTCTACACAAGGGTGCCAAATTAAAAATAAAAATAAATTTAACTCACAAAAGCCATGAGGCCGATAAGTAAAGCTTATTAAAGATCAGTGATACTATCAAGACTGGTGTGCGGTTTCCTTTTCCCTGGAACTTCTTTATGTATAATGTTTACTGTATATTTTTATTGTTTATTTCACTTTTGTATATTATCTACTTCACTCGCTTTGGCAATGTTAACATATGTTTCCCATGCCAATAAAGCCACTTGAGGTGAATTGAAATTGAATTGAGAGAGAGAGAGATAGATAAGCAATGAAACAGAAAAGAGAGTAAGGAGTGGAGAAAGACAGAAAGAGAGAGTAAGGAGTGGAGAAAGAAAGACAGAAAGAGAGAGTAAGGAGTGGAGAAAGAGAGAGTAAGGAGTGGAGAAAGAGAGAGTAAGGAGTGGAGAAAGACAGAAAGAGAGTAAGGAGTGGAGAAAGAAAGAGAGAGTAAGGAGTGGAGAAAGACAGAAAGAGAGAGTAAGGAGTGGAGAAAGACAGAGAGAGAAAGTGGAGAAGAGAAAGAGAGTAAGGAGTGGAGAAAGACAGAAAGAGAGAGTAAGGAGTGGAGAAAGACAGAAAGAGAGAGTAAGGAGTGGAGAAAGACAGAAAGAGAGGAGTGGAGAAAGACAGGAGTGGGAGAAAGACAGAGTAAGGAGTGGAGAAAGACAGAGTAAGGAGTGGAGAAAGAGAAAAGAGAGAGTAGTGGAGAAAGACAGAAAGAGAGAGTAAGGAGTGGAGAAAGACAGAGAGAGAAAAACAGAGTAAGGAGTGGAGAAAGACAGAGAGAGAGAGTTATACTACTAATTTAAAATGCACATTGTAGACCCCAATCAATACAGTTATGTGACACTGTAGACATACACAGTAAAGTAAAAACAAAATCTCCTGGCCAGTACGGGTATCGAACCCGCGACCTTCGCGTTATTAGCACGACGCTCTAACCAACTGAGCTAACCGGCCTTAGATAATGCTCATTCGACGGATAAAGGTGGAAATAACTACACCGTACTAAATAAGAGCTCAAGACATTCCATAACAAATCCATCACCTATTGAGAAATAAACTATGAGAAAGCAAGCTGGTTCCGGGGCTCTGTTCACAAACACACCCCACAGGGCTCCAGGACAGCAACACAATTATGTGTGTGGATGAAGCTCTTAATTTGGCATTGGGAAAAACACGAGATGTGGGCGGGGCTAGGTCTACACAAGGGTGCCAAATTAAAAATTAAAATAAATTTAACTCACAAAAGCCATGAGATAATAAGTAAAGATTATTAAAGATCAGTGATACTATCAAGAGTGGTGTGCGGTTTCCTTTTCCCTGGAACTTCTTTATGTATAATGTTTACTGTATATTTTTATTGTTTATTTCACTTTTGTATATTATCTACTTCACTCGCTTTGGCAATGTTAACATATGTTTCCCATGCCAATAAAGCCACTTGAGGTGAATTGAAATTGAATTGAGAGAGAGAGAGAGATAGATAAGCAATGAAACACAGAAAGAGAGAGTA
The DNA here is from genome assembly GCF_034236695.1 of Oncorhynchus nerka. Lineage (NCBI taxonomy): Eukaryota > Metazoa > Chordata > Actinopteri > Salmoniformes > Salmonidae > Oncorhynchus > Oncorhynchus nerka. The sequence continues at coordinate 14,100,540 of NC_088413.1, read as the reverse complement.
AGGAGTGGAGAAAGAGAGAGTAAGAAGTGGAGAAAGACAGAAAGAGAGAGTAAGGAGTGGAGAAAGAGAGAGTAAGGAGTGCAGAAAGAGAGAAAGAGAGAGTAAGGAGTGGACAAAGAGAGAGTAAGGAGTGGAGAAAGAGGGAGTAAGAAGTGGAGAAAGAGAGAGTAAGGAGTGGAGAAAGACAGAAAGAGAGAGTAAGGAGTGGAGAAAGAGAGAGTAAGGAGTGGAGAAAGAGAGAGTAAGAAGTGGAGAAAGAGAGAGTAAGGAGTGGAGAAAGACAGAAAGAGAGAGTAAGGAGTGGAGAAAGACAGAAAGAGAGAGTAAGGAGTGGAGAAAGACAGAGAGAGAGAGTAAGGAGTGGAGAAAGACAGAAAGAGAGAGTAAGGAGTGGAGAAAGAGAGAGTAAGGAGTGGAGAAAGACAGAGTAAGGAGTGGAGAAAGACAGAAAGAGAGAGTAAGGAGTGGAGAAAGACAGAAAGAGAGAGTAAGGAGTGGAGAAAGACAGAAAGAGAGAGTAAGGAGTGGAGAAAGACAGAAAGAGAGAGTAAGGAGTGGAGAAAGAGAGAGTAAGGAGTGGAGAAAGACAGAGTAAGGAGTGGAGAAAGACAGAAAGAGAGAGTAAGGAGTGGAGAAAGACAGAAAGAGAGAGTAAGGAGTGGAGAAAGACAGAGTAAGGAGTGGAGAAAGAGAGAGTAAGGAGTGGAGAAAGACAGAAAGAGAGAGTAAGGAGTGGAGAAAGACAGAAAGAGAGAGAGTAAGGAGTGGAGAAAGACAGAAAGAGAGAGTAAGGAGTGGAGAAAGACAGAGAGAGAGTAAGGAGTGGAGAAAGACAGAAAGAGAGAGTAAGGAGTGGAGAAAGAGAGAGTAAGGAGTGGAGAAAGACAGAGTAAGGAGTGGAGAAAGACAGAGAGAGAGAGTTATACTACTAATTTAAAATGCACATTGTAGACCCCAATCAATACAGTTATGTGACACTGTAGACATACACAGTAAAGTAAAAACAAAATCTCCTGGCCAGTACGGGTATCGAACCCGCGACCTTCGCGTTATTAGCACGACGCTCTAACCAACTGAGCTAACCGGCCTTAGATAATGCTCATTCGACGGATAAAGGTGGAAATAACTACACCGTACTAAATAAGAGCTCAAGACATTCCATAACAAATCCATCACCTATTGAGAAATAAACTATGAGCCCCCGAAGCAAGCTGGTTCCGGGGCTCTGTTCACAAACACACCCCACAGGGCTCCAGGAAAGCAACACAATTATGTGTGTGGATCAAGCTCTTAATTTGGCATTGGGAAAAACACGAGATGTGGGCGGGGCTAGGTCTACACAAGGGTGCCAAATTAAAAATTAAAATAAATTTAACTCACAAAAGCCATGAGGCCGATAAGTAAAGCTTATTAAAGATCAGTGATACTATCAAGACTGGTGTGCGGTTTCCTTTTCCCTGGAACTTCTTTATGTATAATGTTTACTGTATATTTTTATTGTTTATTTCACTTTTGTATATTATCTACTTCACTCGCTTTGGCAATGTTAACATATGTTTCCCATGCCAATAAAGCCACTTGAGGTGAATTGAAATTGAATTGAGAGAGAGAGAGATAGATAAGCAATGAAACACAGAAAGAGAGAGTAAGGAGTGGAGAAAGACAGAAAGAGAGAGTAAGGAGTGGTGGAGAAAGAGAGAGTAAGGAGTGGAGAAAGAGAAAGAGAGAGTAAGGAGTGGAGAAAGACAGAAAGAGAGAGTAAGGAGTGGACAAAGAGAGAGTAAGGAGTGGAGAAAGAGAGAGTAAGGAGTGGAGAAAGACAGAAAGAGAGAGTAAGGAGTGGAGAAAGACAGAAAGAGAGAGTAAGGAGTGGAGAAAGACAGAGTAAGGAGTGGAGAAAGACAGAGTAAGGAGTGGAGAAAGACAGAAAGAGAGAGTAAGGAGTGGAGAAAGACAGAGAGAGAGTAGAGTAAGGAGTGGAGAAAGACAGAAAGAGAGAGTAAGGAGTGGAGAAAGACAGAGAGAGGAGTGGAGAAAGTGGAGAAAGAGAAAAACAGAGTAAGGAGTGGAGAAAGACAGAAAGAGAGAGTAAGGAGTGGAGAAAGACAGAGTAAGGAGTGGAGAAAGACAGAAAGAGAGAGTAAGGAGTGGAGAAAGACAGAGAGAGAAAAACAGAGTAAGGAGTGGAGAAAGACAGAGTAAGGAGTGGAGAAAGACAGAGAGAGAGAGTTATACTACTAATTTAAAATGCACATTGTAGACCCCAATCAATACAGTTATGTGACACTGTAGACATACACAGTAAAGTAAAAACAAAATCTCCTGGCCAGTACGGGTATCGAACCCGCGACCTTCGCGTTATTAGCACGACGCTCTAACCAACTGAGCTAACCGGCCTTAGATAATGCTCATTTGACGGATAAAGGTGGAAATAACTACACCGTACTAAATAAGAGCTCAAGACATTCCATAACAAATCCATCACCTATTGAGAAATAAACTATGAGCCCCCTAAGCAAGCTGGTTCCGGGGCTCTGTTCACAAACACACCCCACAGGGCTCCAGGACAGCAACACAATTATGTGTGTGGATGAAGCTCTTAATTTGGCATTGGAGAAAACACGAGATGTGGGCGGGGCTAGGTCTACACAAGGGTGCCAAATTAAAAATAAAAATAAATTTAACTCACAAAAGCCATGAGGCCGATAAGTAAAGCTTATTAAAGATCAGTGATACTATCAAGACTGGTGTGCGGTTTCCTTTTCCCTGGAACTTCTTTATGTATAATGTTTACTGTATATTTTTATTGTTTATTTCACTTTTGTATATTATCTACTTCACTCGCTTTGGCAATGTTAACATATGTTTCCCATGCCAATAAAGCCACTTGAGGTGAATTGAAATTGAATTGAGAGAGAGAGAGATAGATAAGCAATGAAACACAGAAAGAGAGAGTAAGGAGTGGAGAAAGACAGAAAGAGAAGAAGGTGGAGAAAGACAGAAAGAGAGAGTAAGGAGTGGAGAAAGAGAGAGTAAGGAGTGGAGAAAGAGAGAAAGAGAGAGTGGACAAAAGAGAGTGGACAAAGAGAGAGTAAGGAGTGGAGAAAGACAGAAAGAGAGAGTAAGGAGTGGAGAAAGAGAAAGAGAGAGTAAGGAGAGAAAGAGAAAGAGAGAGTAAGGAGTGGAGAAAGAGAGAGAGAGAGTAAGGAGTGGAGAAAGACAGAAAGAGAGAGTAAGGAGTGGAGAAAGACAGAAAGAGAGAGTAAGGAGTGGAGAAAGACAGAAAGAGAGAGTAAGGAGTGGAGAAAGAGAGAGTAAGAAGTGGAGAAAGACAGAGTAAGGAGTGGAGAAAGACAGAAAGAGAGAGTAAGGAGTGGAGAAAGACAGAAAGAGAGAGTAAGGAGTGGAGAAAGACAGAAAGAGAGAGTAAGGAGTGGAGAAAGACAGAGTAAGGAGTGGAGAAAGAGAGAGTAAGGAGTGGAGAAAGACAGAAAGAGAGAGTAAGGAGTGGACAAAGAGAGAAAGAGAGAGTAAGGAGTGGAGAAAGACAGAAAGAGAGAGTAAGGAGTGGAGAAAGACAGAGAGAGAGAGTAAGGAGTGGAGAAAGACAGAAAGAGAGAGTAAGGAGTGGAGAAAGAGAGAGTAAGGAGTGGAGAAAGACAGAGAAGGAGTGGGAGAAAGACAGAGTAAGGAGTGGAGAAAGACAGAAAAGAGAGTAAGGAGTGGAGAAAGACAGAAAGAGAAAGAGAGAGTAAGGAGTGGAGAAAGACAGAAAGAGAGAGTAAGGAGTGGAGAAAGACAGAAAGAGAGAGTAAGGAGTGGAGAAAGACAGAAAGAGAGAGTAAGGAGTGGAGAAAGAGAGAGTAAGGAGTGGAGAAAGACAGAGTAAGGAGTGGAGAAAGACAGAAAGAGAGAGTAAGGAGTGGAGAAAGACAGAAAGAGAGAGTAAGGAGTGGAGAAAGACAGAAAGAGAGAGTAAGGAGTGGACAAAGAGAGTAAGGAGTGGAGAAAGAGAGAGTAAGGAGTGGAGAAAGACAGAAAGAGAGAGTAAGGAGTGGAGAAAGACAGAAAGAGAGAGTAAGGAGTGGAGAAAGACAGAGTAAGGAGTGGAGAAAGACAGAGTAAGGAGTGGAGAAAGACAGAGAGAGAAAAACAGAGTAAGGAGTGGAGAAAGACAGAGAGAGAGAGTTATACTACTAATTTAAAATGCACATTGTAGACCCCAATCAATACAGTTATGTGACACTGTAGACATACACAGTAAAGTAAAAACAAAATCTCCTGGCCAGTACGGGTATCGAACCCGCGACCTTCGCATTATTAGCACGACGCTCTAACCAACTGAGCTAACCGGCCTTAGATAATGCTCATTTGACGGATAAAGGTGGAAATAACTACACCGTACTAAATAAGAGCTCAAGACATTCCATAACAAATCCATCACCTATTGAGAAATAAACTATGAGCCCCCTAAGCAAGCTGGTTCCGGGGCTCTGTTCACAAACACACCCCACAGGGCTCCAGGACAGCAACACAATTATGTGTGTGGATGAAGCTCTTAATTTGGCATTGGGAAAAACACGAGATGTGGGCGGGGCTAGGTCTACACAAGGGTGCCAAATTAAAAATAAAAATAAATTTAACTCACAAAAGCCATGAGGCCGATAAGTAAAGCTTATTAAAGATCAGTGATACTATCAAGACTGGTGTGCGGTTTCCTTTTCCCTGGAACTTCTTTATGTATAATGTTTACTGTATATTTTTATTGTTTATTTCACTTTTGTATATTATCTACTTCACTCGCTTTGGCAATGTTAACATATGTTTCCCATGCCAATAAAGCCACTTGAGGTGAATTGAAATTGAATTGAGAGAGAGAGAGATAGATAAGCAATGAAACACAGAAAGAGAGAGTAAGGAGTGGAGAAAGACAGAAAGAGAGAGTAAGGAGTGGAGAAAGAGAGAGTAAGGAGTGGAGAAAGAGAGAGTAAGGAGTGGAGAAAGACAGAAAGAGAGAGTAAGGAGTGGAGAAAGAGAGAGTAAGGAGTGGAGAAAGACAGAAAGAGAGAGTAAGGAGTGGACAAAGAGAGAAAGAGAGAGTAAGGAGTGGAGAAAGACAGAAAGAGAGAGTAAGGAGTGGAGAAAGACAGAGAGAGAGAGTAAGGAGTGGAGAAAGACAGAAAGAGAGAGTAAGGAGTGGAGAAAGAGAGAGTAAGGAGTGGAGAAAGACAGAGTAAGGAGTGGAGAAAGACAGAAAGAGAGAGTAAGGAGTGGAGAAAGACAGAAAGAGAGAGTAAGGAGTGGAGAAAGACAGAGTAAGGAGTGGAGAAAGAGAGAGTAAGGAGTGGAGAAAGACAGAAAGAGAGAGTAAGGAGTGGAGAAAGAAGACAGAAAAGAGAGTAAAGTGGAGAAAGAGAGTAAGGAGTGGAGAAAGACAGAAAGAGAGAGTAAGGAGTGGAGAAAGAAGAGTAAGGAGTGGAGAAAGACAGAAAGAGAGAGTAAGGAGTGGAGAAAGACAAGAGTAAGTTGGAGAAAGACAGAAAGAGAGAGTTATACTACTAATTTAAAATGCACATTGTAGACCCCAATCAATACAGTTATGTGACACTGTAGACATACACAGTAAAGTAAAAACAAAATCTCCTGGCCAGTACGGGTATCGAACCCGCGACCTTCGCGTTATTAGCACGACGCTCTAACCAACTGAGCTAACCGGCCTTAGATAATGCTCATTTGACGGATAAAGGTGGAAATAACTACACCGTACTAAATAAGAGCTCAAGACATTCCATAACAAATCCATCACCTATTGAGAAATAAACTATGAGCCCCCTAAGCAAGCTGGTTCCGGGGCTCTGTTCACAAACACACCCCACAGGGCTCCAGGACAGCAACACAATTATGTGTGTGGATGAAGCTCTTAATTTGGCATTGGGAAAAACACGAGATGTGGGCGGGGCTAGGTCTACACAAGGGTGCCAAATTAAAAATAAAAATAAATTTAACTCACAAAAGCCATGAGGCCGATAAGTAAAGCTTATTAAAGATCAGTGATACTATCAAGACTGGTGTGCGGTTTCCTTTTCCCTGGAACTTCTTTATGTATAATGTTTACTGTATATTTTTATTGTTTATTTCACTTTTGTATATTATCTACTTCACTCGCTTTGGCAATGTTAACATATGTTTCCCATGCCAATAAAGCCACTTGAGGTGAATTGAAATTGAATTGAGAGAGAGAGAGATAGATAAGCAATGAAACACAGAAAGAGAGAGTAAGGAGTGGAGAAAGACAGAAAGAGAGAGTAAGGAGTGGAGAAAGACAGAAAGAGAGAGTAAGGAGTGGAGAAAGAGAGAGTAAGGAGTGGAAAAAGACAGAAAGAGAGAGTAAGGAGTGGACAAAGAGAGAGTAAGGAGTGGAGAAAGAGAGAAAAGGTGGAGAAACACAGAAAGAGAGAGTAAGGAGTGGAGAAAGACAGAAAGAGAGAGTAAGGAGTGGAGAAAGACAGAAAGAGAGAGTAAGGAGTGGAGAAAGACAGAGAAGAGAGTAAGGAGTGGAGAAAGACAGAAAGAGAGAGTAAGGAGTGGAGAAAGAGAGAGTAAGGAGTGGAGAAAGACAGAGTAAGGAGTGGAGAAAGACAGAAAGAGAGAGTAAGGAGTGGAGAAAGACAGAAAGAGAGAGTAAGGAGTGGAGAAAGACAGAAAGAGAGAGTAAGGAGTGGAGAAAGACAGAGTAAGGAGTGGAGAAAGAGAGAGTAAGGAGTGGAGAAAGACAGAAAGAGAGAGTAAGGAGTGGACAAAGAGAGGAAGAGAGAGTAAGGAGTGGAGAAAGAGAAAGAGAGAGTAAGGAGTGGAGAAAGACAGAAAGAGAGAGTAAGGAGTGGAGAAAGACAGAGTAAGGAGTGGAGAAAGACAGAGTGGAGAAAGACAGAAAGAGAGAGTAAGGAGTGGAGAAAGACAGAAAGAGAGAGTAAGGAGTGGAGAAAGACAGAAAGAGAGAGTAAGGAGTGGAGAAAGACAGAAAGTAAGGAGTGGAGAAAGACAGAAGAAAGAGAGAGTAAGGAGTGGAGAAAGACAGAAAGAGGAGTAAAGTGGAGAAAGACAGAAAGAGAGAGTAAGGAGTGGAGAAAGACAGAAAAGAGAGTAAGGAGTGGAGAAAGACAGAAAGAGAGAGTAAGGAGTGGAGAAAGACAGAGTAAGGAGTGGAGAAAGAGAGAGTAAGGAGTGGAGAAAGACAGAAAGAGAGAGTAAGGAGTGGAGAAAGACAGAAAGAGAGAGTAAGGAGTGGAGAAAGACAGAAAGAGAGAGTAAGGAGTGGAGAAAGACAGAAAGGAGTGGGAAAGAGAAAGAAGAAAGAGTGGAGAAAACAGAGAGAGTAAGTGGAGTGGAGAAAGACAGAGTAAAGGTGGAGAAAGACAGAAAGAGAGAGTAAGGAGTGGAGAAAGACAGAAAGAGAGAGTAAGGAGTGGAGAAAGACAGAAAGAGAGTAAGGAGTGGAGAAAGAGAGAGTAAGGAGTGGAGAAAGACAGAAAGAGAGAGTAAGGAGTGGACAAAGACAGAGAAAGAGAGAGAAGGAGTGGAGAAAGACAGAAGAGAGAGTAAGGAGGTGGAGAAAGACAGAAAGAGAGAGTAAGGAGTGGAGAAAGACAGAGTAAGGAGTGGAGAAAGACAGAGTAAGGAGTGGAGAAAGACAGAAAGAGAGAGTAAGGAGTGGAGAAAGACAGAAAGAGAGAGTAAGGAGTGGAGAAAGACAGAAAGAGAGAGTAAAGGAGTGGAGAAAGACAGAGTAAGAGTGGAGAAAAGAGAGAGTAAGGAGTGGAGAAAGACAGAAAGAGAGAGTAAGGAGTGGAGAAAGACAGAGTAAGGAGTGGAGAAAGACAGAAAGAGAGAGTAAGGAGTGGAGAAAGACAGAAAGAGAGAGTAAGAGTGGAGAGAAAAGAGAGTAAGGAGTGGAGAAAGACAGAAAGAGAGAGTAAGGAGTGGAGAAAGAAGAGAGAGTAAAAACAGAGAAAGAGAGAGTGAGTGGAGAAAGAGAGAGTAAGTTAGAAAGACACTAGTAAGGAGGAGAAAGACAGAAAATGAGATAAGGAGAGAATCAAGACAGAGTAACAGTGGAGAAAGACAGAAAGAGAGAGTAAGTGGAGACAGAAAAACAAGTGGAGAAAGACAGAAAGAGCCAGTAAGGAGTGGAGAAAAAGAAAGAGAGAGTAAGGAGTGGAGAAAGACAGAAAAGAGAGTAAGGAGTGGAGAAAGACAGAGAAAGAGAAAGTAAAGGAGTGGAGAAAGACAGAAAGAGAGAGTAAGGAGTGGAGAAAGAGAGAGTAACAAGTGGAGAAAAAGACAGAGTAAGGAGTGGAGAAAGACAGAAAGAGAAAGAGGGAGTAAGGAGTGAGAGAAAGTGAGAGAAAGAGAGAGTAAGGAGTGGAGAAAGACAGAGTAACAAGGAGTGGAGAAAGACAGAAAGGAGTGAAAGACAGAAAAGAGACAAAAGTGGAGAAAGACAGAAAGAGAGAGTAAGTGGAAGAAAGAGAGATTAAGGAGTGGAGAAAGACACAAGAGTAAGGAGTGGAGAAAGAAAGAGAGAGTAAGGAGTGGAGAAAGACAGAAAGAGACTGTAATATTTTGGAGAATTTCAGTAAAGGAGAAAGACAGAGTAAGGAGTGGAGAAAGACATGAAGAGAGAGTAATGAGGAGAAAGACAGACAAGTAAAGAGAGAGTAAGGATGGAGAAAGACAGAAAGAGAGAGTAAGGAGTGGAGAAAGACAGAGTAAGGAGTGGAGAAAGAGAGAGTAAGGAGTGGAGAAAGACAGAAAGAGAGAGTAAGGAGTGGGAGAAAGACAGAAAAGAGAGTAAGGAGTGGAGAAAGACAGAAAGAGAGAGCAAGGAGTGGAGAAAGACAGAAAGAGAGAGTAAGGAGTGGAGAAAGACAGAAAGAGAGAGTAAGGAGGGGAAAAGAGAGTAAGGAGTGGAGAAAGAGAGAGTAAGGAGTGGAGAAAGAGAAAGAGAGAGTAAGGAGTGGAGAAAGACAGAAAGAGAGAGTAAGGAGTGGAGAAAGACAGAAAGAGAGAGTAAGGAGTGGAGAAAGACAGAAGAGAGAGTAAGGAGTGGAGAAAGACAGAAAGAGAGAGTAAGGAGTGGAGAAAGACAGAAAAGAGTGGAGAAAGAGAAAGGAGAAAGAGAGAGTAAAGTGGAGAAAGAGAGAGTAAGGAGTGGAGAAAGACAGAAAGAGAGAGTAAGGAGTGGACAAAGAGAGAGTAAGGAGTGGAGAAAGAGAGAGTAAGGAGTGGAGAAAGACAGAAAGAGAGAGTAAGGAGTGGAGAAAGACAGAAAGAGAGAGTAAGGAGTGGAGAAAGACAGAAAGAGAGAGTAAGGAGTGGAGAAAGACAGAGTAAGGAGTGGAGAAAGACAGAAAGAGAGAGTAAGGAGTGGAGAAAGACAGAGTAAGGAGTGGAGAAAGACAGAAAGAGAGAGTAAGGAGTGGAGAAAGACAGAAAGAGAGAGTAAGGAGTGGAGAAAGACAGAAATCACCTGGAGAGACAGAGTAAGGAGTGGAGAAAGACAGAAAGAGAGAGTAAGGAGTGGAGAAAACAGAAAGAGAGAGTAAGGAGTGGAGAAAGACAGAGAAGTGGAGAGAGAGTAAGGAGTGTGGAGAAAGAGAGAGTAAGGAGTGGAGAAAGGAGAAAGAGAGAGTAAGGAGTGGAGAAAGAGAGAGTAAGGAGTGGAGAAAGAGAGAAAGGAGTGGAGAAAGACAGAAAGAGAGAGTAAGGAGTGGAGAAAGACAGAAAGAGAGAGTAAGGAGTGGAGAAAGAGAAAGAGAGAGTAAGGAGTGGAGAAAGACAGAGTAAGGAGTGGAGAAAGACAGAAAGAGAGAGTAAGGAGTGGAGAAAAAGAGAGAGTAAGGAGTGGAGAAAGACAGAAAGAAAGTAAGGAGTGGAGAAAGACAGAAAGAGAGAGTAAGGAGTGGAGAAAGACAGAAAGAGAGAGTAAGGAGTGGAGAAAGACAGAAAGAGAGAGTGGAGAAAGACAGAGTAAGGAGTGGAGAAAGAGAGAGTAAGGAGTGGAGAAAGACAGAAAGAGAGAGTAAGGAGTGGAGAAAGAGAGAGAGAGAGTAAGGAGTGGAGAAAGACAGAGTAAGGAGTGGAGAAAGACAGATAAGAGAGAAGGGAGTGGAAAGAAAGAGAGAGAGAGTGGAGAAAGACAGAAAGAGAGAGTAAGGAGGAGAAAGAGAGAGTAAGGAGTGGAGAAAGAGAGAGTAAGGAGTGGAGAAAGACAGAAAGAGAGAGTAAGGAGTGGAGAAAGACAGAAAGAGAGAGTAAGGAGTGGAGAAAGACAGAAAGAGTAAGGAGTGGAGAAAGACAGAGTAAAGAGAGAGTAAGGAGTGGAGAAAGACAGAAAGAGAGAGTAAGGAGTGGATTGTGGAAAGACAGAAAAGAGAGTAAGGAGTGGAGAAAGACAGAAAGAGAGAGTAAGGAGTGGAGAAAGACAGAAAGAGAGAGTAAGGAGTGGAGAAAGACAGAAAGAGAGTAAGGAGTGGAGAAAGACAGAAAGAGAGAGTAAGGAGTGGAGAAAGACAGAAAGAGAGAGTAGGAGTGGGAGTGGAGAAAGAAGAGTAAGAGTGGAGAAAGACAGAGAGAGAGTAAGTGGAGAAAGACAGAAAGAGAAGAAAGACAGAGAGAAAAACAGAGTAAGGAGTGGAGAAAGACAGAAAGAGAGAGTAAGGAGTGGAGAAAGACAAAAAATGTAACATTGGAGAAAGACAAAAGAGTTAGTGAGGACTGGAGAAAGACAGTAAAGTAAAGTGGAAAATCTCCAGAGTAAGGAGGGAGAAAGAGAGAGTAGAGAGAGTAAGGAGAAAAAGACAGAAAGAGAGAGTAAGGAGTGGAGAAAGACAGAAAGAGAGAGTAAGGAGTGGAGAAAGACAGAAAGAGAGAGTAAGGAGTGGAGAAAGACAGAGTAAGGAGGTGGAAATAAAGACAGTACTAAAAAGAGCTCAAGATTGGCAAACAAATGGATCAATTGAAAGAGTAGAGTAAGGAGTGGAGAAAGAGAGAGTAAGGAGGAGAAAGACAGAAAGCAACAGATAAGGATGTGGTGGAAAGACAGAAAGAGAGAGTAAGGCATTGGAGAAAGACAGAGAAAGAGAGAGTAAGAGTGGAGAAAGACAGAGTAAGGAGTGGAGCCAAATTAAAAATTAAAAGAGAGAGTAAGGAAGAAAGACAGAAAAAAGTAAGGATGGAGAAAGACAGAAAGAGAGAGTAGGAGAAAAGAGCTTAGAAAGAGAAAGATCAGTGATGGAGAAAGAAGAGTAAGGGTGGAGAAAGAAGAAAGAGAGAGTAAGGAGTGGAGAAAGACAGAAAGAGAGAGTAAGGAGTGGAGAAAGACAGAAAAGAGAGTAGGAGTGGAGAAAGACAGAAAGAGAGAGTAAGGAGTGGAGAAAGACAGATAAGAGAGAGTAAGGATGGAAAAAAAAAGACAGAAAGAGAGAGTGAGTGGAGAAAGACAGATGTGGAGAAAGACAGAGTAAGGAGTGGAGAAAGACAGAAAGAGAGAGTAAGGAGTGGAGAAAGACAGAAAGAGAGAGTAAGGAGTGGAGAAAGAGAGTTGGAGAAAGACAGAAGATGGAGAAAGAGAGAGTAAGGAGTGGAGAAAGACAGAAAGAGAGAGTAAGGAGTGGAGAAAGACAGAAAGAGAGAGTAAGGAGTGGAGAAAGACAGAAAGAGAGAGTAAGGAGTGGAGAAAGACAGAAAGAGAGAAGGAGTGGAGAAAGACAGAAAGAGAGTAAGGAGTGGAGAAAGAGAGAGTAAGGAGTGGAGAAAGAGAGAGTAAGGAGTGGAGAAAGACAGAAAGAGAGAGTAAGGAGTGGAGAAAGACAGAAAGAGAGAGTAAGGAGTGGAGAAAGACAGAAAGAGAGAGTAAGGAGTGGAGAAAGACAGAAAGAGGAGTAAAGAGAGAGTAAGGAGAGAAAGAGAGAGTAAGGAGTGGAGAAAAGAAAGAGAGTAAGGAGTGGAGAAAGACAGAAAGAGAGAAGAGTAAGGAGTGGAGAAAGACAGAAAGAGAGAGTAAGGAGGGAGAAAAAGACAGAGTAAGGAGTGGAGAAAGACAGAAAGAGAGAGTAAGGAGTGGAGAAAGACAGAAAGAGAGAGTAAGGAGTGGAGAAAGACAGAAAGAGAGAGTAAGGAGTGGAGAAAGACAGAGTAAGGAGTGGAGAAAGACAGAGTAAGGAGTGGAGAAAGACAGAAAGAGAGAGTAAGGAGTGGAGAAAGACAGAAAGAGAGAGTAAGGAGTGGAGAAAGACAGAAAGAGAGAGTAAGGAGTGGAGAAAGACAGAGTAAGGAGTGGAGAAAGAGAGAGTAAGAGGAGAAAGACAGAAAGAGAGAGTAAGGAGTGGAGAAAGACAGAAAGAGAGAGTAAGGAGTGGAGAAAGACAGAAAGAGAGAGTAAGGAGTGGAGAAAGACAGAAAGAGAGAGTAAGGAGTGGAGAAAGACAGAAAGAGAGAGTAAGGAGTGGAGAAAGACAGAGTAAGGAGTGGAGAAAGACAGAAAGAGAAAAGGAGTGGAGAAAGACAGAAAGAGAGAGAGTTAAGGAGTGGAGAATTTAGTAAAGTGGAGAAAGAGAGAGTAAGGAGTGGAGAAAGACAGAAAGAGAGAGTAAGGAGTGGAGAAAGGAGAAAGACAGAGTAAGAGTGAGAGAAAGAGAGAGTAAGGAGTGGAGAAAGACAGAAAGAGAGAGTAAGGAGTGGAGAAAGACAGAAAGTGGAGAAAGAGAGTAAGGAGTGGAGAAAGACAGAAAGAGAGAGTAAGGAGTGGAGAAAGACAGAAAGAGAGAGTAAGGAGTGGAGAAAAAGACAGAAAGAGAGAGTAAGGAGTGGAGAAAGACAGAAAGAGAGAGTAAGGAGTGGAGAAAGACAGAAAGTAAGAGTGTAAAAATATAAAAAGACAGAGTAAGGAGTGGAGAAAGACAGAAAGAGAGAGTAAGGAGTGGAGAAAGACAGAAAGAGAGAGTAAGGACAGAAAAGAGAGAGTAAGGAGTGGAGAAAGACAGAGTAAGGAGTGGAGAAAGACAGAAAGAGAGAGTAAGGAGTGGAGAAAGACAGAAAGAGAGAGTAAGGAGTGGAGAAAGACAGAAAGAGAGAGTAAGGAGTGGAGAAAGACAGAGAAGGAGTGGAGTGGAAAGACAGAAAGAGAGAGTAAGGAGTGGAGAAAGACAGAAAGAGAGAGTGGAGTGGAGAAAGACAGAAAAGAGAGTAAGGAGTGGAGAAAGACAGAAAGAGAGAGTAAGGAGTGGAGAAAGACAGAAAGAGAGAGTAAGGAGAGAGACAGTAAGAAAAGAGAGAGTAAGGAGTGGAGAAAGACAGAAAGAGAGAGTAAGGAGTGGAGAAAGACAGAAAGAGAGAGTAAGGAGTGGAGAAAGACAGAAAGAGAGAGTAAGGAGTGGAGAAAGACAGAGTAAGGAGTGGAGAAAGAGAGAGTAAGGAGTGGAGAAAGACAGAAAGAGAGAGTAAGGAGTGGAGAAAGAGAGAGTAAGGAGTGGAGAAAGACAGAAAGAGAGAGTAAGGAGTGGAGAAAGACAGAGTAAGGAGTGGAGAAAGAGAGAAAGAGAGAGTAAGGAGTGGAGAAAGACAGAAAGAGAGAGTAAGGAGTGGAGAAAGACAGAGAGAGAGAGTAAGGAGTGGAGAAAGACAGAAAGAGAGAGTAAGGAGTGGAGAAAGAGAGAGTAAGTGGAGAAAGACAGAGTAAGGAGTGGAGAAAGACAGAAAGAGAGAGTAAGGAGGAGAAAACAGAAAGAGAGAGTAAGGAGTGGAGAAAGACAGAAAGAGAGAGTAAGGAGTGGAGAAAGACAGAGTAAGGAGTGGAGAAAGAGAGAGAAGAGAGTGGAGAAAGACAGAAAAGAGAGTAAGGAGTGGAGAAAAGAGAGAGAGTAAGGAGTGGAGAAAGACAGAAAGAGAGTAAGGAGTGGAGAAAGACAGAGTCCAAGAAGGTGGAGAAAGACAGAAAGAGAGAGTAAGGAGTGGCTCTGAAAGACAAAGAAAGACAGAGTAAGGAGTGGAGAAAGACAGAAAGAGAGAGTAAGGAGTGGAGAAAGACAGAAAGAGAGAGTAAGGAGTGGAGAAAACAGAAAGAGAGAGTAAGGAGTGGAGAAAGACAGAGTAAGGAGGAGAAAGACAGAAAGAGAGAGTAAGGAGTGGAGAAAGACAGAAAGAGAGAGTTTAAGTGGAGAAAGACAAAAAGAGAGAGTAAGGAGTGGAGAAAGACAGAAAGGAGAGAAAGACAGAGTAAGGAGTGGAGAAAGACAGAAAGAGAGAGTAAGGAGTGGAGAAAGACAGAAAGAGAGAGTAAGGAGTGGAGAAAGACAGAAAGAGAGAGTAAGGAGTGAGAAAGACAGAAAGAGAGAGAAAGAGAGAAGAGAGAAATGGAGAAAAGAGTAAGGAGGAGAAAGACAGAAAGAGAGAGTAAGGAGTGGAGAAAGACAGAAAGAGAGAGTAAGGTGGAGAAAGACAATAAAGAGAAAGAGGAGAAAGACAGAGTTGGAGAGGACATAACAAAGAGAGATAAGATAAGCAATGGAGAAAGAGAGAGTAAGGAGTGGAGAAAAGAAAGAGAGTAAGGAGTGGAGAAAGACAGAAAGAGAGAGTAAGGAGTGGAGAAAGACAGAAAGAGAGAGTAAGGAGGAGAAAGACAGAAAGAAGAGAGAAGGAGTGGAGAAAGACAGAAAGAGAGAGTAAGGAGTGGACAGAAAGAGAGAGTAAGGAGTGGAAAAAAAGAGAGAGTAAGGAGTGGAGAAAGACAGAAAGAGAGAGTAAGGCCTAACCAGGGTGGAGAAAGAGAGAAAAAGAGAGAGAGTAAGGAGTGGAGAAAGACAGAAAGAGAGAGTAAGACAGTGGAGAAAGACAGAAGAGTAGTAAGGAGTGGAGAAAGACAGAAAGAGAGAGTAAGGGGCTCTGGACAAACAAGAGAGTAAGAGTGGAGAAAGAGAGAGTAAGGAGTGGAGAAAGACAGAAAGAGAGAGTAAGGAGTGGAGAAAGACAGAAAGAGAGATTTAAGTGGAGAAAGACAGAAAAGAGAGTAAGGAGTGGAGAAAGAGAGAGTAAGAAGTGGAGAAAGACAGAGTAAGGAGTGGAGAAAGACAGAAAGAGAGAGTAAGGAGTGGAGAAAGAGAGAGTAAGGAGTGGAGAAAGAGAGAGTAAGGGTGGAGAAAGAGAGTAAGAGTGGAGAAAGAGAGAGTAAGGAGTGGAGAAAGACAGAAAGAGAGAGTAAGGAGAAAGGAGAAAAGTGGAGAAAGAGAGAGTAAGGAGTGGAGAAAGACAGAAAGAGAGAGTAAGGAGTGGAGAAAGACAGAAAGAGAGTAAGGAGTGGAGAAAGACAGAAAGAGAGAGTAAGGAGTGGAGAAAGACAGAAAGAGAGAGTAAGGAGTGGAGAAAGACAGAGAGAGAGTAAGGAGTGGAGAAAGACAGAAAGAGAGAGTAAGGAGTGGAGAAAAGAGAGTAAGGAGTGGAGAAAGACAGAGTAAGAAGTGGAGAAAGACAGAAAGAGAGAGTAAGGAGTGGAGAAAGAGAAAGAGAGAGTAAGGAGTGGAGAAAGACAGAAAGAGAGAGTAAGGAGTGGAGAAAGACAGAGTAAGGAGTGGAGAAAGAGAGAGTAAGGAGTGGAGAAAGACAGAAAGAGAGAGTAAGGAGTGGAGAAAGAGAGAAAGAGAGAGTAAGGAGTGGAGAAAGACAGAAAGAGAGAGTAAGGAGTGGAGAAAGACAGAAAGAGAGAGTAAGGAGTGGAGAAAGACAGAAAGAGAGAGTAAGGAGTGGAGAAAAGACAGAAAGAGAGAGTAAGGAGTGGAGAAAGACAGAGAAAGAGAGAGTAAGGAGTGGAGAAAGACAGAAAGAGAGAGTAAGGAGTGGAGAGAAAGAGAGAGTAAGGAGTGGAGAAAGACAGAGTAAGGAGTGGAGAAAGACAGAAAGAGAGAGTAAGGAGTGGAGAAAGACAGAAAGAGAGAGTAAGGAGTGGAGAAAGACAGAAAGAGAGAGTAAGGAGTGGAGAAAGACAGAGTAAGGAGTGGAGAAAGAGAGAGTAAGGAGTGGAGAAAGACAGAAAGAGAGAGTAAGGAGTGGACAAAGAGAGAAAGAGAGAGTAAGGAGTGGAGAAAGACAGAAAGAGAGAGTAAGGAGTGGAGAAAGACAGAGTAAGGAGGAGAAAGTGGAGAAAGAGAGAGAAAGGAGTGGAAAGAGAGAGTAAGAAAGAGAGAGTAAGGAGTGGAGAAAGACAGAAAGAGAGAGTAAGGAGTGGAGAAAGACAGAAAGAGAGAGTAAGGAGTGGAGAAAGACAGAAAGAGAGAGTAAGGAGTGGAGAAAGAGAGAGTAAGAAGTGGAGAAAGACAGAAAGAGAGAGTAAGGAGTGGAGAAAGAGAGAGTAAGGAGTGGAGAAAGAGAGAAAGAGAGAGTAAGGAGTGGACAAAGACAGAAAGAGTGGAGAAAACAGAAAGAGAGAGTAAGGAGTGGAGAAAGACAGAAAGAGAGAGTAAGGAGTGGAGAAAGACAGAGTAAGGAGTGGAGAAAGAAGAGTAAGAGAGAAAAGAGAGTAAGGAGTGGAGAAAGACAGAAAGAGAGAGTAGGACTGGAGAAAGACAAAAAGAGAGTAAGGAGTGGAGAAAGACAAAGAGAGAGAGTAAGGACTGTAGAAAGAGAGAGTAAAGTGGAGAAAACAAAAGAGAGAGTAAGGAGTGGAGAAAGAGAGAGTAAGGAGTGGAGAAACTGAGAGTAAGGCCTGGAGAAAGACAGAAAGAGAGAGTAAAGGAGTGGAAAAAGACAGTAAAAAGAGAGAGTAAGACAGGAGAAAGAGTAAGGAGTGGAGAAAGACAGAAAGAGAGTAAGGAGTGGAGAAAGACAAGAGAGAGTAAGGGGGAGAAAGACAGAAAGAGAGAGTAAGGAGTGGAGAAAGACAGAAAGAGAGAGTAAGGAGTGGAGAAAAGAGAGAGTAAGGAGTGGAGAAAGACAGAAAGAGAGAGTAAGAGTGGAGAAAGAAAGAAAAAGAGAGTAAGGAGTGGAGAAAGACAGAAAGAGAGAGTAAGGAGTGGAGAAAGACAGAAAAGAGAGTAAGGAGTGGAGAAAGAAGAGTGGAGTGGAGAAAGAGAGAGTAAGGAGTGGAGAAAGACAGAAAGAGAGAGTAATGTGGACAAAGACAGAAAGAGTTTAGTAAGGAGTGGAGAAAGACAGAAAGAGAGAGTAAGGAGTGGAGAAAGACAGAAAAGGAGTGGAGAAAGACAGAAAGAGAGAGTAAGGAGTGGAGAAATTGAGAGTAAGAGTGGAGAAGAGAGAGTAAGGAATGGAGAAAGACAGAAAGAGAGAGTAAGGAGTGGAGAAAAAGAAAGAAAGTTATAAGGAGTGGAGAAAGACAGAAAGAGAGAGTAAGGAGTGGAGAAAGAGAGAGTAAGGAGTGGAGAAAGACAGAAAGAGAGAGTAAGGAGTGGAGAAAGAGAGAGTAAGGATTGGAGAAAGAGAGAAAGAGAGAGTAAGGAGTGGAGAAAGACAGAAAGAGAGAGAAAAGGAGTGGAGAAAGACAGAAAGAGAGAGTAAGGAGTGGAGAAAGACAGAAAGAGAGAGTAAGGAGTGGAGAAAGAGAGAGTAAGGAGTGGAGAAAGAGAGAGTAAGTGGAGAGAGAGTAAGAGTGGAGAAAACAGAGAGAGAGTAAGGAGTGGACAGAAAGAGAGAGTAAGTGGAGAAAGACAGAGAGAGTAAGGAGTGGAGAAAGACAGAAAGAGAGAGTAAGAGTGGAGAAAGAGAAAGAGTAAGGAGTGGAGAAAGAGAAAGAGAGAGTAAGGAGTGGAGAAAGAGAGAGTAAGGAGGGAGAAAGACAGAAAGAGAGAGTAAGGAGTGGAGAAAGAGAGTAAGTAAGTGGAGAAAGAGAGAGTAAGGAGTGGAGAAAGACAGAAAGAGAGTAAGGAGTGGAGAAAGACAGAAAGAGAGAGTAAGGAGTGGAGAAAGACAGAAAGAGAGAGTAAGGAGTGGAGAAAGACAGAGTAAGGAGTGGAGAAAGACAGAAAGAGAGAGTAAGGAGTGGAGAAAAGAGAGTAAGGAGTGGAGAAAGACAGAAAGAGAGAGTAAGGAGTGGACAAAGAGAGAGTAAGAGTGGAGAAAGAGAGAGTAAGAAGTGGAGAAAGAGAGAGTAAGGAGTGGACAAAGAGAGAAAGAGAGTGGAGAAAGAGAGAGTAAGAGTGGAGAAAGACAGAGAGAGTAAGGAGTGGAGAAAGGAGAAAGAGAGAGTAAGGAGTGGAGAAAGACAGAAAGAGAGAGTAAGGAGTGGAGAAAGACAGAAAGAGAGAGTAAGGAGTGGAGAAAGACAGAAAGAGAGAGTAAGGAGTGGAGAAAGACAGAAAGAGAGAGTAAGGAGTGGAGAAAGACAGAAAGAGAGAGTAAGGAGTGGAGAAAGACAGAAGAGTAAGAGAGAAAGACAGTGGAGAAAGACAGAGTAAGGAGTGGAGAAAGAGAGAGTAAGGAGTGGAGAAAGACAGAAAAGAGAGTAAGTAAGGAGAAAGACAGAGTAAGAGTGGAGAAAGAGAGAGTAAGGAGTGGAGAAAGACAGAAAGAGAGAGTAAGGAGTGGACAAAGACAGAAAGAGAGAGTAAGGAGTGGAGAGACAAAGAGAGAGTAAGGAGTGGAGAAAGAAAGAGAGAGTAAGGAAGTGGAGAAAGACAGAAAACAGAGTAAGGAGTGGAGAAAGACAGAAAGAGAGAGTAAGGAGTGGAGAAAGACAGAGAGAGAGAGTAAGGAGTGGAGAAAGACAGAAAGAGAGAGTAAGGAGTGGAGAAAGAGAGAGTAAGGAGTGGAGAAAGACAGAGTAAGGAGTGGAGAAAGACAGAAAGAGAGAGTAAGGAGTGGAGAAAGACAGAAAGAGAGAGTAAGGAGTGGAGAAAGACAGAAAGAGAGAGTAAGGAGTGGAGAAAGACAGAGTAAGGAGTGGAGAAAGAGAGAGTAAGGAGTGGAGAAAGACAGAAAGAGAGAGTAAGGAGTGGACAAAGAGAGAAAGAGAGAGTAAGGAGTGGAGAAAGACAGAAAGAGAGAGTAAGGAGTGGAGAAAGACAGAGTAAGGAGTGGAGAAAGAGAGAAAGAGAGAGTAAGGAGTGGACAAAGAGAGTAAGGAGTGGAGAAAGAGAGAGTAAGGAGTGGAGAAAGACAGAAAGAGAGAGTAAGGAGTGGAGAAAGACAGAAAGAGAGAGTAAGGAGTGGAGAAAGAGAGAGTAAGGAGTGGAGAAAGAGAGAGTAAGGAGTGGAGAAAGACAGAAAAGAGAGAGTAAGTATGAGTGGAGAAAGAGAGTAAGGAGTGGAGAAAGACAGAAAGAGAGAGTAAGGAGTGGACAAAGAGAGAGTAAGGTGGAGAAAGAGAGAGTAAGAAGTGGAGAAAAGAGAGTAAGGAGTGGAGAAAGACAGAAAGAGAGTAAGGAGTGGAGAAAGAGAGAGTAAGGAGTGGAGAAAGAGAGAGTGGAGAAGTGGAGAAAGAGAGAGTAAGGAGTGGAGAAAGACAGAAAGAGAGAGTAAGGAGTGGAGAGAAAGACAGAAAGAGAGAGTAAGGAGTGGAGAAAGACAGAAAGAGAGAGTAAGGTGGAGAAAGACAGAGAGAGAGTAAGAGTGGAGAAAGACAGAAAGAGAGAGTAAGGAGTGGAGAAAGACAGAAAGAGAGAGTAAGGAGTGGAGAGAAAGAGAGAAAGTGGAGAAAGACAGAAAGAGAGAGTAAGGAGTGGAGAAAGACAGAGTAAGGAGTGGAGAAAGACAGAGTAAGAAGTGGTAGAGTAAGGAGTGGAGAAAGACAGAAAGAGAGAGTAAGGAGTGGAGAAAGACAGAAAGAGAGAGTAAGGAGTGGAGAAAGACAGAAAAGAGAGTAAGGAGTGGAGAAAGACAGAAAGAGAGAGTAAGGAGTGGAGAAAGACAGAAAGAGAGAGTAAGATTGGAGAAAGACAGAAAGAGAGTAAGGAGAAAGAAAGAGAGAGGAGTGGAGAAAGACAGAGTAAGGAGTGGAGAAAGACAGAAAGAGAGAGTAAGGAGTGGAGAAAGACAGAAAGAGAGAGTAAGGAGTGGGAAAGACAGAGTAAGAGTGGAGAAAGAGAGTAAGGAGTGGAGAAAGACAGAAAGAGAGAGTAACTACTAAGTGGAAAAAGAAGAAAGAGAGAGTAAGGAGTGGAGAAAGACAGAAAGAGAGAGAGTGGAGAAAGACAGTAAGGAGAGAAAGAGAGAGAGAGAGTAAGGAGTGGACAAGACATTGGAGAAAGAGAGAGTAAGGAGTGGAGAAAGACAGAAAGAGAGAGTAAGGAGGGAGAAAGACAGAAAGAGAGAGTAAGGAGTGGAGAAAGAGAGTGGAGAAAGACAGAGTAAGTGCTGGAGAAAGAGAGTAAGGAGTGGAGAAAGACAGAGTAAGGAGTGGAAAAGAGAGTAAGGAGTGGAGAAAGGAGTGGAGAAAACAGAGAGAGTAAGGAGTGGAGAAAGAGAGAGAGGAGTGGAGAAGAGTAAGGAGTGGAGAAAGAGAGAGTAAGGAGTGGAGAAAGACAGAAAGAGAGAGTAAGGAGTGGAGAAAAGAAAGAGAGAGTAAGAGTGGAGAAAGACAGAAAGAGAGAGTAAGGAGTGGAGAAAGAGAGAAAAGTGGAGAAAGACAGAGAAAGGAGTGGAGAAAGACAAAGAGAGAGAAGAGGGTGGAGAAAGACAGAAAGAGAGAGTAAGGAGTGGAGAAAGACAGAGTAAGGAGTGGAGAAAGACAGAGTAAGGAGTGGAGAAAGACAGAAAGAGAGAGTAAGGGAGTGAGAAAGACAGAAAGAGTAAGGAGTGGAGAAAGAGTAAGGAGTGGAGAAAGACAGAAAGAGAGAGTAAGGAGTGGACAGAAAGAGAGAGAGTGGAGAAAGACAGAGAGGGAGTGGAGAAAGAGTAAGGAGTGGAGAAAGACAGAAAGAGAGAGTAAGGAGTGGAGAAAGACAGAAAGAGAGAGTAAGTGGAGTGGAGGAAGAAAGAGAGAAAGAGAGAGTAAGGAGTGGAGAAAGACAGAAAGAGAGAGTAAGGGAGTGGAGAAAGAGAGAGTAGAAAGAGTGGTAAAAGACAGAAAGAGAGAGTAAGGAGTGGAGAAAGACAGAAAGAGAGAGTAAGGAGTGGAGAAAGACAGAGTAAGAGAGAGTAAGGAGTGGAGAAAGACAGAAAGAGAGAGTAAGGAGTGGAGAAAGACAGAAAGAGAGAGTAAGGAGTGGAGAAAGACAGAAAGAGAGAGTAAGGAGTGGAGAAAGACAGAGTAAGAGGAGAGAGGAGTGGAGAAAGACAGAAAGAGAGAGTAAGGAGTGGAGAAAAAAGAGAGTAAGGAGTGGAGAAAGACAGAAAGAGAGAGTAAGGAGTGGAGAAAGACAGAAAGAGAGAGTAAGGAGTGGAGAAAGACAGAAAGAGAGAGTAAGGAGTGGAGAAAGACAGAAAGAGAGAGTAAGGAGTGGAGAAAGACAGAAAGAGAGAGTAAGGAGTGGAGAAAGAGAGAGTAAGGAGTGGAGAAAGACAGAGTAAGGAGTGGAGAAAGACAGAAAGAGAGAGTAAGGAGTGGAGAAAGACAGAGAGAGAGAGTAAGGAGTGGAGAAAGACAGAAAGAAGAGTAAGGAGTGGAGAAAGAGAGTAAGGAGTGGAGAAAGACAGAAAGAGAGAGTAAGGAGTGGAGAAAGACAGAAGAGAGAGTAAGGAGTGAGAGAAAGAGAGAGTAAGGAGTGGAGAAAGACAGAAAGAGAAGTAAGGAGTGAAAAGAGAAAGACAGAGTAAGGGAGTGGGAGAAAGAGAGAGTAAGGAGTGGAGAAGAGTAAGAGGGGACAGAAAAGAAGTAAGGAGTGGAGAAAGAGAGAGTAAGGAGTGGAGAAAGACAGAAAGAGAGAGTAAGGAGTGGAGAAAAGACAGAAAGAGAGAGTAAGGAGTGGAAAAAGACAGAAAGAGAGAGTAAGGAGTGGAGAAAGACAGAGAAGTGGAGAAAGACAGAAAAGAGAGATTTAAAGACAGAAAAGAGAGTAAGGAGTGGAGAAAGACAGAAAGAGAGAGTAAGGAGTGGAGAAAGAGAGAGTAAGGAGTGGAGAAAGAGAGAGTAAGAGTGGAGAAAGAGAGAGTAAGGAGTGGAGAAAGACAGAAAGAGAGAGTAAGGAGTGGAGAAAGAGAGAGTAAGGAGTGGAGAAAGAGAGAGTAAGAAGTGGAGACAGTAAGGAGAGAAAGACAGAAAGAGAGAGTAAGGAGTGGAGAAAGAGAAAGAGTGAGTGGAGAAAGACAGAAAGAGAGAGTAAGGAGTGGAGAAAGACAGAAAGAGAGAGTAAGGAGTGGAGAAAGACAGAGAGAGAGAGTAAGGAGTGGAGAAAGACAGAAAGAGAGAGTAAGGAGTGGAGAAAGAGAGAGTAAGGAGTGGAGAAAGACAGAGTAAGGAGTGGAGAAAGACAGAAAGAGAGAGTAAGGAGTGGAGAAAGACAGAAAGAGAGAGTAAGGAGTGGAGAAAGACAGAAAGAGAGAGTAAGGAGTGGAGAAAGACAGAGTAAGGAGTGGAGAAAGAGAGAGTAAGGAGTGGAGAAAGACAGAAAGAGAGAGTAAGGAGTGGACAAAGAGAAAGAGAGAGTAAGGAGTGGAGAAAGACAGAAAGAGAGAGTAAGGAGTGGAGAAAGACAGAGAGAGAGTAAGGAGTGGAGAAAGACAGAAAGAGAGAGTAAGGAGTGGAGAAAGAGAGAGTAAGGAGTGGAGAAAGACAGAGTAAGGAGTGGAGAAAGACAGAAAGAGAGAGTAAGGAGTGGAGAAAGACAGAAAGAGAGAGTAAGGAGTGGAGAAAGACAGAAAGAGAGAGTAAGGAGTGGAGAAAGACAGAGAGTAAGGAGTGGAGAAAGACAGAAAGAGAGAGTAAGGAGTGGAGAAAGACAGAAAGAGAGAGTAAGGAGTGGAGAAAGACAGAAAGAGAGAGTAAGGAGTGGAGAAAGACAGAGTAAGGAGTGGAGAAAGAGAGAGTAAGGAGTGGAGAAAGACAGAAAGAGAGAGTAAGGAGTGGAGAAAGACAGAAAGAGAGAGTAAGGAGTGGAGAAAGACAGAGTAAGGAGTGGAGAAAGAGAGAGTAAGAAGTGGAGAAAGAGAGAGTAAGGAGTGGAGAAAGACAGAAAGAGAGAGTAAGGAGTGGAGAAAGACAGAAAGAGAGAGTAAGGAGTGGAGAAAGACAGAAAGAGAGAGTAAGGAGTGGAGAAAGACAGAAAGAGAGAGTAAGGAGTGGAGAAAGACAGAGAGAGAGAGTAAGGAGTGGAGAAAGACAGAAAGAGAGAGTAAGGAGTGGAGAAAGGACAAAGGAGTGGAGAAAGACAGAGTAAGGAGTGGAGAAAGACAGAAAAGAGAGTAAGGAGTGGAGAAAGAAGAAAGAGAGAGTAAGGAGTGGAGAAAGACAGAAAGAGAGAGTAAGGAGTGGAGAAAGACAGAGTAAGGAGTGGAGAAAGAGAGAGTAAGGAGTGGAGAAAGACAGAAAGAGAGAGTAAGGAGTGGACAAAGAGAGAAAGAGAGAGTAAGGAGTGGAGAAAGACAGAAAGAGAGAGTAAGGAGTGGAGAAAGACAGAAAGAGAGAGTAAGGAGTGGAGAAAGACAGAAAGAGAGAGTAAGGAGTGGAGAAAGACAGAAAGAGAGAGTAAGGAGTGGAGAAAGACAGAAGAGAGAGTAAGGAGTGGAGAAAGACAGAGAGAGTAAGGAGGGAGAAAGACAGAGAAGGAGTGGAGAAAGACAGAAAGAGTGGAGAAAGACAGAAAGAGAGAGTAAGGAGTGGAGAAAGACAGAAAGAGAGAGTAAGGAGTGGAGAAAGAGAGAGTAAGGAGGAGAAAGACAGAAGTAAGGAGTGGAGAAAGACAGAGAGAGAAAACAGAGTAAGGAGTGGAGAAAGACAGAGAGAGAGAGTTATACTACTAATTTAAAATGCACATTGTAGACCCCAATCAATACAGTTATGTGACACTGTAGACATACACAGTAAAGTAAAAACAAAATCTCCTGGCCAGTACGGGTATCGAACCCAGACCTTCGCGTTATTAGCACGACGCTCTAACCAACTGAGCTAACCGGCCTTAGATAATGCTCATTTGACGGATAAAGGTGGAAATAACTACACCATACTAAATAAGAGCTCAAGACATTCCATAACAAATCCATCACCTATTGAGAAATAAACTATGAGCCCCTAAGCAAGCTGGGGGGCTCTGTTCACAAACACACCCCACAGGGCTCCAGGACAGCAACACAATTATGTGTGTGGATGAAGCTCTTAATTTGGCATTGGGAAAAACACGAGATGTGGGCGGGGCTAGGTCTACACAAGGTGCCAAATTAAAAATTAAAATAAATTTAACTCACAAAAGCCATGAGGCCGATAAGTAAAGCTTATTAAAGATCAGTGATACTATCAAGACTGGTGTGCGGTTTCCTTTTCCTGGAACTTCTTTATGTATAATGTTTACTGTATATTTTTATTGTTTATTTCACTTTTGTATATTATCTACTTCACTCGCTTTGGCAATGTTAACATATGTTTCCCATGCCAATAAAGCCCTTGAGGTGAATTGAAATTGAATTGAGAGAGAGAGATAGATAAGCAATGAAACAGAAAGAGAGAGTAAGGAGTGGAGAAAGAAAGAGAGAGTAAGGAGTGGAGAAAGACAGAAAAGAGAGAGTAAGGAGTGGAGAAAGACAGAAAGAGAGAGTAAGGAGAGGAGAAAGAGAGAGTAAGGAGTGGAGAAAGACAGAAAGAGAGAGTAAGGAGTGGAGAAAGAGAGAGTAAGGAGTGGGAAAGAAAGAGAGAGTAAGGAGTGGAGAAAGACAGAAAGAGAGAGTAAGGAGTGGAGAAAGACAGAAAGAGAGAGTAAGGAGTGGAGAAAGACAGAAGAGAGAGTAAGGAGTGGGAGAAAGAGAGAGTAAGGAGTGGAGAAAGAGAGAGTAAGGAGTGGAGAAAGAGAGAGTAAGGAGTGGAGAAAGACAGAAAGAGAGAGTAAGGAGTGGAGAAAGACAGAAAGAGAGAGTAAGGAGTGGAGAAAGACAGAAAGAGAGAGAGTAAGGAGTGGAGAAAGACAGAAAGAGAGAGTAAGGAGTGGAGAAAGACAGAAAGAGAGAGTAAGGAGTGGAGAAAGACAGAAAGAGAGAGTAAGGAGTGGAGAAAGGAGAGTAAGGAGTGGAGAAAGAGAGAGTAAGGAGTGGAGAAAGACAGAAAGAGAGAGTAAGGAGTGGAGAAAGACAGAAAGAGAGAGTAGTGGAGAAAGACAGAGTAAGGAGGAGAAAGACAGAAAGAGAGAGTAAGGAGTGGAGAAAGACAGAGTAAGGAGTGGAGAAAGAGAGTAAGGAGTGGAGAAAGACAGAAAGAGAGAGTAAGGAGTGGAGAAAGACAAAAGAGAGAGTAAGGAGTGAGAAAGACAGAAAGAGAGAAAGGAGTGGAGAAAGACAGAGTGGAGAAAGACAGAAAGAGAGAGTAAGGAGTGGAGAAAGAGAGAGAAAGAGAGAGTAAGGAGTGGAGAAAGACAGAAAGAGAGAGTAAGGAGTGGAGAAAGACAGAAAGAGAGAGTAAGGAGTGGAGAAAGACAGAAAGAGAGAGTAAGGAGTGGAGAAAAGACAGTAAGGAGTGGAGAAAGAGAGAGAGTAAGGAGTGGAGAAAGACAGAGAAGAGTAAATGGTGGAGAAAGACAAAGAGAGAGTAAGGAGTGGAGAAAGACAGAAAGAGAGTAAGAGTGGAGAGAAAGACAGAAAAGTAAGGAGTGGAGAAAGAGTGGAGAAAGACAGAAAGAGAGTAAGGAGTGGAGAAAGACAGAAAGAGAGAGTAAGGAGTGGAGAAAGACAGAAAGAGAGAGTAAGGAGTGGAGAAAGACAGAAAGAGAGAGTAAGGAGTGGAGAAAGACAGAGAGTAAGGAGTGGAGAAAGACAGAAAGAGAGAGTAAGGAGAGAAAGAGAGAGTAAGGAGTGGAGAAAGACAGAGTAAGGAGTGGAGAAAGACAGAAAGAGAGTAAGGTGAGAGAAAGACAGAAAGAGAGAGTAAGGAGTGGAGAAAGACAGAAAGAGAGAGTAAGGAGTGGAGAAAGACAGAGTAAGAGTGGAGAAAGAGAGAGTAAGGAGTGGAGAAAGACAGAAAGAGAGAGTAAGGAGTGGACAAAGAGAGAAAGAGAGAGTAAGGAGTGGAGAAAGACAGAAAGAGAGAGTAAGGAGTGGAGAAAGACAGAAAGAGAGAGTAAGGAGTGGAGAAAGACAGAAAGAGAGAGTAAGGAGTGGAGAAAGAGAGAGTAAGGAGTGGAGAAAGACAGAGAGTAAGGAGTGGAGAAAGACAGAAAGAGAGAGTAAGGAGTGGAGAAAGAGTGGAGAAAAAGAGAGAGTAAGGAGTGGAGAAAGACAGAAAAAGAGAGTAAGGAGTGGAGAAAGACAGAGTAAGGAGTGGAGAAAAAGAGAGAGAGAGTAAAGAAGGAGTGGAGAAAGACAGAAAGAGAGAGTAAGGAGTGGAGAAAGAGAGAAAAGAGAGTAAGGAGTGGAGAAAGACAGAAAGAGAGAGTAAGGAGTGGAGAAAGAGAGAGAAGTGGAGAAAGAGAGTGGAGAAAGACAGAGTAAGAGTGGAGAAAGACAGAAAGAGAGAGTAAGGAGTGGAGAAAGACAGAAAGAGAGAGTAAGGAGTGGAGAAAGAGTAAGGAGTGGAGAAAGACAGAAAAGAGAGTAAGGAGTGGAGAAAGAGAGAGTAAGGAGTGGAGAAAGAGAGAGTAAGAAGTGGAGAAAGAGAAAGAGAGAGTAAGGAGTGGAGAAAGACAGAAAGAGAGTAAGGAGTGGAGAAAGACAGAAAGAGAGAGTAAGGAGTGGAGAAAGGAGAAAGAAAGACAGAGTAAGGAGTGGAGAAAACAGAAAGAGAGAGTAAGGAGTGGAGAAAGACAGAAAGAGAGAGTAAGGAGTGAGAAAGACAGAAAGAGAGAGTAAGGAGTGGAGAAAGACAGAAAGAGAGAGTAAGGAGTGGAGAAAGACAGAGTAAGGAGAGAGAAAGAGAGAGTGGAGAAAGACAGAAAGAGAGAGTAAGGAGTGGAGAAAGAGAGAGTAAGGGTGGAGAAAGACAGAGTAAGGAGTGGAGAAAGACAGAAAGAGAGAGTAAGGAGTGGAGAAAGACAGAAAGAGAGAGTAAGGAGTGGAGAAAGACAGAAAGAGAGAGTAAGGAGTGGAGAAAGACAGAGTAAGGAGTGGAGAAAGAGAGAGTAAGGAGTGGAGAAAGACAGAAAGAGAGAGTAAGGAGTGGAGAAAGAGAGAAAGAGAGAGTAAGGAGTGGAGAAAGACAGAAAAGAGAGAGTAAGGAGTGGAGAAAGACAGAGAGAGAGAGTAAGGAGTGGAGAAAGACAGAAAGAGAGAGTAAGGAGTGGAGAAAGACAGAGAGTAAGAGTGGAGAAAGACAGAGTAAGGAGTGGAGAAAGACAGAAAGAGAGAGTAAGGAGTGGAGAAAGACAGAAAGAGAGAGTAAGGAGTGGAGAAAGACAGAAAGAGAGAGTAAGGAGTGGAGAAAGAAAGAGTGGAAAAGAGAAAGAGAGAGTAAGGAGTGGAGAAAGACAGAAAGAGAGAGTAAGGAGTGGAAAGACAGAAAGAGAGAGTAAGGAGTGGAGAAAGACAGAAAGAGAGAGTAAGGAGTGGAGAAAGACAGAGTAAGGAGTGGAGAAAGAGAGAGTAAGGAGTGGAGAAAGACAGAAAGAGAGAGTAAGGAGTGGAGAAAGACAGAAAGAGAGAGAGTAAGGAGTGGAGAAAGGAGAAAGACAGAGTAAGGAGTGGAGAAAGACAGAAAGAGAGAGTAAGGAGTGAAAGACAGAAAGAGAGAGTAAGGAGTGGAGAAAACAGAAAGAGAGAGTAAGGAGTGGAGAAAGACAGAAAGAGAGTAAGGAGTGGAGAAAGAGAGAGTAAGAAGTGGAGAAAGACAGAAAGAGAGAGTAAGGAGTGGAGAAAGACAGAAAGAGAGTAAGGAGTGGAGAAAGACAGAAAGAGAGAGTAAGGAGTGGAGAAAGACAGAAAGAGAGAGTAAGGAGGGGAAAAGAGAAAGGAGTGGAAAGAAAGAGAGTAAGGAGTGGAGAAAGACAGAAAAGAGAGAGTAAGGAGTGGAGAAAGACAGAAAGAGAGAGTAAGGAGTGGAGAAAGACAGAGTAAGGAGTGGAGAAAGAGAGAGTAAGGAGTGGAGAAAGACAGAAAGAGAGAGTAAGGAGTGGAGAAAGACAGAAAGAGAGAGTAAGGAGTGGAGAAAGACAGAAAGAGAGTAAGAGAGTGGAGAAAGAGAGAGTAAGAGTGGAGAGAGAGTAAGGAGTGGAGAAAGACAGAAAGAGAGAGTAAGGAGTGGAGAAAGGAGAAAGAGAGAGTAAGGAGTGGAGAAAGACAGAAAGAGAGAGTAAGGAGTGGAGAAAGACAGAAAGAGAGAGTAAGGAGTGGAGAAAGACAGAAAGAGAGAGTAAGGAGTGGAGAAAGAGAGAGTAAGGAGTGGAGAAAGACAGAAAGAGAGAGTAAGGAGTGGAGAAAGAGAGAGTAAGGAGTGGAGAAAGAGAGAAAGGAGTGGAGTGGAAAGACAGAAAGAGAGTAAGGAGTGGAGAAAGACAGAAAGAGAGAGTAAGGAGTGGAGAAAGAGAGGGAGTGGAGAAAGAGAGAGTAAGGAGTGGAGAAAGAGAGAGTAAAGTGGAGAGAGTAAGGAGTGGAGAAAGACAGAAAGAGAGAGTAAGGAGTGGAGAAAGACAGAAAGAGAGAGTAAGGAGTGGAGAAAGAGTAAGAGTAAGGAGTGGAGAAAGAGAGAGTAAAGGAGTGGAGAAAGACAGAAAGAGAGAGTAAGGAGTGGAGAAAGAGAGAGTAAGGAGAGAAAGTAAGGAGTGGAGAAAGACAGAGAGAGAGAGTAAGGAGTGGAGAAAGACAGAAAGAGTAAGGAGTGGAGAAAAAGAGAGAGTAAGGAGTGGAGAGTGGAGAAAGACAGAGTAAGGAGTGGAGAAAGACAGAAAGAGAGAGTAAGGAGTGGAGAAAGACAGAAAGAGAGAAAGGAGTGGAGAAAGACAGAAAGAGAGAGTAAGGAGTGGAGAAAGACAGAAAGAGAGAGTAAGGAGTGGAGAAAGACAGAGAGAGAGAGTAAGGAGTGGAGAAAGACAGAAAGAGAGAGTAAGGAGTGGAGAAAGAGACAGAGTGGAGAAAGACAGAGTAAGGAGTGGAGAAAGACAGAAAGAGAGAGTAAGGAGTGGAGAAAGACAGAAGAGAGTAAGAGTGGAGAAAGACAGAAAGAGAGTAAGGAGTGGAGAAAGACAGAGTAAGAGTGGAGAAAGAGAGAGTAAGGAGGAGAAAGACAGAGAGTAAGGAGTGGACAAAGAAAGAGAGAGTAAGGAGTGGAGAAAGACAGAAAGAGAGAGTAAGGAGTGGAGAATTGTAGAGAGAGTGGAGAAAGACAGAGTAAGAGAGGAGTGGAGAAAGTAAGGAGTGGAGAAAGACAGAGTAAGGAGTGGAGAAAGACAGAAAGAGAGAGTAAGGAGTGGAGAAAGACAGAAAGAGAGAGTAAGGAGTGGAGATAAGACAGAAAGAGAGAGTAAGGAGTGGAGAAAGAGAGAGAAAGAGTGGAGAAAGACAGAAAGAGAGAGTAAGGAGTGGACAAACCAGTAAGGAGTGGAGAAAGAGAGAGTAAGAGTGGAGTGGAGAAAGACAGAGTAAGAGTGGAGAAAGAGAGAGAAAGAGAGAGTAAGGAGTGGAGAAAGACAGAGGAGTAAGACAGAAAGACAGAGAGTAAGGAGTGGGAAAGACAGAAAGAGAGAGTAAGGAGTGGAGAAAGACAGAAAGAGAGAGTAAGGAGTGGAGAAAAAGAGAGAGTAAGGAGTGGAGAAAGAGAGAGTAAGGAGTGGAGAAAGACAGAAAGAGAGAGTAAGGAGTGGAGAAAGACAGAAAAAGAGAGTAAGGAGTGAGAAAGACAGAAAGAGAGAGTAAGGAGTGGAGAAAGACAGAAAGAGAGAGTAAGGAGTGGAGAAAGAGAGAGTAAGGAGTGGAGAAAGACAGAGTAAGGAGTGGAGAAAGACAGAAAGAGAGAGTAAGGAGTGGAGAAAAAGACAGAAAAGAGAGTAAGGAGTGGAGAAAGACAGAAAGAGAGAGTAAGGAGTGGAGAAAGACAGAGTAAGGAGTGGAGAAAGAGAGAGTAAGGAGTGGAGAAAGACAGAAAAGAGAGTAAGAAGTGGAGAAAGACAGAAAGAGAGAGTAAGAGAGAAGAGAGTAAGGAGTGGAGAAAGACAGAGTAAGGAGGAGAAAGAGAGAAAGAGAGAGTAAGGAGTGGAGAAAGACAGAAAAGGAGTGGAGAAAGACAGAAAGAGAGAGTAAGGAGTGGAGAAAGAAGAAAGAGAGTAAGTGGAAAAGAGTAAGGAGGAGAAAGAGAGTAAGGAGTGGAAAGACAGAAGAGAGAGTAAGGAGTGGAGAAAGACAGAAAAAGAGTAAGAGTGGAGAAAGAGAGAGTAAGGAGAGAAAGGAGAAAGACAGAAAGAAAGAGAGAGTAAGAGTGGAGAAAGACAGAAAGAGAGAGTAAGGAGTGGAGAAAGACAGAGAGAGAGAGTAAGGAGTGGAGAAAGACAGAAAGAGAGAGTAAGGAGTGGAGAAAGAGAGAGTTTTGAGAAAGACAGAGTAAGGAGTGGAGAAAGACAGAAAAGAGAGAGTGGAGAAAGACAGAAAGAGAGTGGAGAAAGACAGAAAGAGAGAGTAAGGAGTGAGAAAGACAGAAAGAGAGAGTAAGGAGTGGAGAAAAAGAAAGGTGGAGAAAAGAGAGTAAGGAGTGGAGAAAGACAGAAAGAGAGAGAAAGGGAGTGGACAAAGAGAGAAAAGAGAGTAAGGAGTGGAGAAAGACAGAAAGAGAGAGTAAGGAGTGGAGAAAGACAGAAAGAGAGAGTAAGGAGTGGAGAAAGACAGAAAGAGAGAGTAAGGAGTGGAGAAAGAGAGAGTAAGGAGTGGAGAAAGACAGAGTAAGGAGGAGAAAGACAGAAAGAGAGAGTAAGGAGTGGAGAAAGACAGAAAGAGAGAGTAAGGAGTGGAGAAAGACAGAAGAGAGAGTGGAGTGGAGAAAGAGAGAGTAAGGAGTGGAGAAAGAGAGAGTAAGGAGTGGAGAAAGACAGAAAGAGAGAGTAAGGAGTGGACAAAGAGAGAAAAGAGAGAAAGAGAGAGAGTAAAGTGGAGAAAAGAGAGTAAGGAGTGGAGAAAGACAGAAAGAGAGTGGAGTGGAGAAAGACAGAAAGAGAGAGTAAGGAGTGGAGAAAGAGAGAGTAAGGAGTGGAGAAAGACAGAAAGAGAGAGTAAAGTGGAGAAAGAGAGAGTAAGGAGTGGAGAAAGACAGAGAGAAAGACAGAGAAAAGAGAGTAAGGAGTGGAGAAAGACAGACAGAGTAAGGAGTGGAGAAAAGAGACAGAGTAAGGAGTGGAGAAAGACAGAAAGAGAGAGTAAGGAGTGGAGAAAGACAGAAAGAGAGAGTAAGGAGTGGAGAAAGAGAGAGTAAGGAGGAGAAAGGAGAAAGAAAGAGAGAGTAAGGAGTGGAGAAAGACAGAAAGAGAGAGTAAGGAGTGGAGAAAGAGAGAGTAAGGAGTGGAGAAAGAGAGAGTAAGGAGTGGAGAAAGAGAGAGTAAGGAGTGGAGAAAGACAGAAAGAGAGAGTAAGGAGTGGAGAAAGACAGAAAGAGAGAGTAAGGAGTGGAGAAAGACAGAAAGAGAGAGTAAGGATGGAAAAGACAGAGAGTAAGAGTGGAGAAAGAAGAAGAGAGTGGAGAAAAGACAGAAAGAGAGAGTAAGGAGTGGAGAAAGAAAGAGAGAGTAAGGTGGAGAAAGACAGAAAGAGAAGGGAGGAGAAAGACAGAAAGAGTAAGGAGTGGAGAAAGAGTGAAGTGGAGAAAGACAGAAAGTAAGGAGTGGAGAAAGACAGAGTAAGGAGTAGAAGGGTGGAGAAAGACAGAAAGAGAGAGTAAGGAGTGGAAAAGACAGAGAAAGAGAGAGTAAAGTGGAGAAAGACAGAGTAAGGAGTGGAGAAAGACAGAAAGAGAGAGTAAGGAGTGGAGAAAGACAGAAAAGAGAGTAAGAGTGGAGAAAGACAGAGTGGAGAAAG
Source organism: Oncorhynchus nerka (assembly GCF_034236695.1). Lineage (NCBI taxonomy): Eukaryota > Metazoa > Chordata > Actinopteri > Salmoniformes > Salmonidae > Oncorhynchus > Oncorhynchus nerka. The sequence continues at coordinate 14,068,482 of NC_088413.1, read as the reverse complement.
ACAGAAAGAGAGAGTAAGGAGTGGAGAAAGACAGAAAGAGAGAGTAAGGAGTGGAGAAAGACAGAGTAAGGAGTGGAGAAAAGACAGAAAAGAGAGTAAGGAGTGAGAAAGACAGAGTGGAAAGAGAGAGTAAGGAGTGGAGAAAGAAGAAACAGAGTAAGGAGTGGACAAAGAGAGAAAGAAAGAGAGAGTAAGGAGTGGAGAAAGACAGAAAGAGTGGAGAAAGACAGAGTAAGGAGTGGAGAAAGAGAGAAAGAAGAGAGAGTAAGACATACACAGTGGAGAAAGACAGAGTAAGGAGTGGAGAAAGACAGAAAGAGAGTAGGAAGAAAGAAAAAAGGTGGAGAAAGACAGAAAGAAGCCAGAGTAAGAGAGTGGAGAAAGACAGAGAAAGAAAAGTGGAGAAAGAGAGAGTAAGGAGTGGAGAAAGACAGAAAGAGAGTGGAGTGGAAAAGACAGAAAGAGAGAGTAAGGAGTGGAGAAAGACAGAAGAGAGAGTAAGGAGTGGAGAAAGACAGAGTAACCCAGAGAGAGTAAGTGGAGAAAGACAGAAAGAGAGTAATTGAGTGGAAAAGACAGAAAGAGAGAGTAAGGAGTGGAGAAAGACAGAAAGACAGAGGTAGTGGAGAAAAGTGGAGAAAGACAGTACTAAAAAGAGAGTAAGGGAGAAAGACAGAAAGGAGAGTAAGGAGTGGAGAAAGACAGAAAGAGAGAGTAAGGAGTGGAGAAAGACAGAAAGAGAGAGTAAGGAGTGGAGAAAGAGAAAGAGAGAGTAAGGAGTGGAGAAAGAGAGAGTAAGGAGTGGAGAAAGACAGAAAGAGAGAAAGGAGTGGAGAAAGACAGAAAGAGAGTAAGGAGAGGAGAAAGACAGAAAGAGAGAGTAAGGAGTGGAGAAAGACAGAAAGAGAGAGTAAAGAGAGAAAGAGTGGAGAAAAAGACAGGAGTGGAGAAAGAACTTCTTTATGTAAAGAGAGTAAGGAGTGGAGAAAGACAGAAAGAGAGAGTAAGGAGTGGAGAAAGACAGAAAGAGAGAGTAAGGAGTGGAGAAAGACAGAAAGAGAGAGTAAGGAGTGGAGAAAGACAGAGAGAGAGAGTAAGGAGTGGAGAAAGACAGAAAGAGAGAGTAAGGAGTGGAGTAAGAGAGAGAGGAGTGGAGAAAGACAGAGTAAGGAGTGGAGAAAGACAGAAAGAGAGAGAGTAAGAGTGGAGAAAGACAGAGTAAGGAGTGGAGAAAGAGAGAGTAAGGAGTGGAGAAAGACAGAAAGAGAGAGTAAGGAGTGGACAAAGAAGAAAGAGAGAGTAAGGAGTGGAGAAAGACAGAAAGAGAGAGTAAGGAGTGGAGAAAGACAGAGAGAGAGAGTATGAGTAAGGAGTGGAGAAAGACAGAAAGAGAGAGTAAGGAGTGGAGTGGAGAAAGACAGAGTAAGGAGTGGAGAAAGACAGAAAGAGAGAGTAAGGAGTGGAGAAAGACAGAAGAGAGAGTAAGGAGTGGAGAAAGACAGAAAGAGAGAGTAAGGAGTGGAGAAAGACAGAGTAAGAGTGGAGAAAGAGAGAGTAAGGAGTGGAGAAAGACAGAAAGAGAGAGTAAGGAGTGGAGAAAGACAGAAAAGAGAGTAAGGAGTGGAGAAAGACAGAGAAAGAGTGGAGAAAGAGAGAGTAAGGAGGTGGAGAAAGACAGAAAGAGAGAGTAAGGAGTGGAGAAAAGAGAGTAAAGTGGAGAAAGACAGAGTAAGGAGTGGAGAAAACAGAAGAGAGAGTAAGGAGTGGAGAAAGAAAGAGAGAGTAAGGAGTGGAGAAAGACAGAGTAAGGAGTGGAGAAAGAGAGAGTAAGGAGTGGAGAAAGACAGAAAGAGAGAGTAAGGAGGGAAAGAGAGAAAGAGAGAGTAGGTGGAGAAAGACAGAGTGGAGAAAGACAGAGTAAGGAGTGGAGAAAGAGAGAGTAAGGAGTGGAGAAAGACAGAGTAAGGAGAAAGAGTAAGGAGAAAGACAGAAAGAGAGAGTAAGGAGTGGAGAAAGACAGAAAGAGAGAGTAAGGAGTGGAGAAAGACAGAAAGAGAGAGTAAGGAGTGGAGAAAGACAGTGGAGAAAGAGAGAGTAAGGAGTGGAGAAAAGACAGAGAGAGAAAACAGAGTAAGGAGTGGAGAAAGACAGAGAGAGAGAGTTATACTACTAATTTAAAATGCACATTGTAGACCCCAATCAATACAGTTATGTGACACTGTAGACATACACAGTAAAGTAAAAACAAAATCTCCTGGCCAGTACGGGTATCGAACCCACGACCTTCGCGTTATTAGCACGACGCTCTAACCAACTGAGCTAACCGGCCTTAGATAATGCTCATTCGACGGATAAAGGTGGAAATAACTACACCGTACTAAATAAGAGCTCAAGACATTCCATAACAAATCCATCACCTATTGAGAAATAAACTATGAGCCCCTAAGCAAGCTGGTTCGGGGCTCTGTTCACAAACACACCCCACAGGGCTCCAGGACAGCAACACAATTATGTGTGTGGATGAAGCTCTTAATTTGGCATTGGGAAAAACACGAGATGTGGGCGGGGCTAGGTCTACAAAGGGTGCCAAATTAAAAATAAAAATAAATTTAACTCACAAAAGCCATGAGGCCGATAAGTAAAGCTTATTAAAGATCAGTGATACTATCAAGACTGGTGTGCGGTTTCCTTTTCCCTGGAACTTCTTTATGTATAATGTTTACTGTATATTTTTATTGTTTATTTCACTTTTGTATATTATCTACTTCACTCGCTTTGGCAATGTTAACATATGTTTCCCATGCCAATAAAGCCCCTTGAGGTGAATTGAAATTGAATTGAGAGAGAGAGATAGATAAGCAATGAAACACAGAAAGAGAGAGTAAGGAGTGGAGAAAGACAAGAGAGAGTAAGAAGTGGAGAAAGACAGAAAGAGAGAGTAAGGAGTGGAGAAAGACAGAGTAAGGAGAGGAGAAAAAGAGAGAGAGAAAGTGGAGAAAGAAGAGAGAGTAAGGAGTGGAGAGACAAAGAGAGAGAGAGTAAGGAGTGGAGGACAGAAAGAGAGAGTAAGGAGTGGAGAAAGAGAGAGTAAGGAGTGGAGAAAGACAGAAAGAGAGAGTAAGGAGGAGAAAGACAGAAAGAGAGAGAGTAAGGAGTGGAGAAAAGAGTAAGAGTGGAGAAAGAGTGGAGTAAAAAGAGAGAGAGTAAGGAGTGGAGAAAGACAGAAAGAGAGAGTAAGGAGTGGAGAAAGACAGAAAGAGAGAGTAAGGAGTGGAGAAAGACAGAAAGAGAGAGTAAGGAGTGGAGAAAGACAGAAAGAGAGAGTAAGGAGTGGAGAAAGACAGAGAGAGAGAAGGGAGAAAGACAGAAAGAGAGAGTAAGGAGTGGAGAAAGAGAGAGTAAGGAGTGGAGAAAGACAGAGTAAGGAGTGGAGAAAGACAGAAAGAGAGAGTAAGGAGTGGAGAAAGACAGAAAGAGAGAGTAAGGAGTGGAGAAAGACAGAAAGAGAGAGTAAGGAGTGGAGAAAGACAGAGTAAGGAGTGGAGAAAGAGAGAGTAAGGAGTGGAGAAAGACAGAAAGAGAGAGTAAGGAGTGGACAAAGAGAGAAAGAGAGAGTAAGGAGTGGAGAAAGACAGAAAGAGAGAGTAAGGAGTGGAGAAAGACAGAGTAAGGAGAGAGAGTAAGGAGTGGAGAAAGAGTGGAGAAAGAGAGAGTAAGGAGTGGAGAAAGACAGAAAGAGAGAGTAAGGAGTGGAGAAAGACAGAAAGAGAGAGTAAGGAGTGGAGAAAGACAGAAAGAGAGAGTAAGAGTGGAGAAAGAGAGTAAGGAGTGGAGAAAGACAGAGAGAGAGTAAGAGAAAGGAGAAAGAGAGAGTAAGGAGTGGAGGACAGAAAGAGAGAGTAAGGAGTGGAGAAAGACAGAAAGAGAGAGTAAGGAGTGGAGAAAGAGAGAAAGAGAGAAGAGTTAAACTACTAAAAGGAGTAAGGAGTGGATAAAGACAGAAAGAGAGAGTAAGGAGTGGAGAAAGACAGAGTAAGGAGTGGAGAAAGACAGAGTAAGGAGTGGAGAAAGACAGAAAGAGAGAGTAAGGAGTGGAGAAAGACAGAAAGAGAGAGTAAGGAGAGAAAGACAGAAAGAGAGTAAGGGTGGAGAAAGACAGAAAGAGAGAGTAAGGTGGAGAAAGACAGAAAGAGAGAGTAAGGAGGAGGCCAGAAAAAAGAGTAAGGAGTGGAGAAAGACAGAGTAAGGAGTGGAGAAAGACAGTTATAGAGTAAGGGTTTAGAAATGACAGTAGACAGAATCAATAGAGTATGTGACTCTGGAGAAAGACAGTAAAGTGAAAGACAGAAAAGAAAAGGAGTGGAGAAAGGAGAAAGAGAAAGAGAGAAAAGAGAGAGTGGAGAAAGAGAGGAGGAGTGGAGAAAGAGAGAAAGAGAGAGTAAGGAGTGGAGAAAGACAGAAAGAGAGAGTAAGGAGGTGGAAGAAAGAGAGAGTAAGTGGAGAGAGGAGTAAGGAGTGGAGAAAGACAGAAGTGGAGAAAGAGAGCTCAAGACATTCCAAAGAAATCCATCACCTATTGAGAAAGACAAGTAAGACAGAGTAAGGAGTGGAGAAAAGAGTAAGGAGTGGAGAAAGACAGAAAGAGAGAGTCTGTGGAGAAAGACAGAAAGAGAGAGTAAGGCTGGAGAAAGACAGAGTAAGGAGTGGAGAAAGACAGATTAAGGAGTGGAGAAAGACAAAGAGAGAGTAAGGATTGGAGAAAGGAGAAAGACAGAGAGGAGTGGAGAAAGACAGAAAGAGAGAGTAAGAGTCTGGAGAAAGACCAAATTAAAAAGAAAAAAGACTGGAGAAAGCCAGAGAGAGTAAGGAGTGGAGAAAACAGAAAGAGAGAGTTAGTGGAGAAAGACAGAAAGAGAGAGTATCAAGAGTGGAGAAAGACAGAAGAGAAAGAGATTTTAAGGAGTGGAGAAAGACAGAAAGAGAGAGTAAGGAGTGGAGAAAGACAGAAAGATGAGTAAGGAGTGGAAAGAAGAGTAAAGAGAGAGTAAGGACTGAAATGGAGAAAGAGAGAAGAGAGGAGTGGAGAAAGACAGAAAGAGAGAGTAAGGAGTGGAGAAAGACAGAAAGAGAGAGTAAGGAGTGGAGAAAGACAGAGAAAAGAGAGAGAGTAAGGAGTGGAGAAAGACAGAGAGAGAGTAAGGGTGGAGAAAGACAGAAAGAGAGAGTAAGGAGTGGAGAAAGACAGAGTAAGAGTGGAGAAAGACAGAGTAAGAGTGGAGAAAGACAGAAAGAGAAAAACAGAGTAAGGAGTGGAGAAAGACAGAGAGAGAGAGTTATACTACTAATTTAAAATGCACAGAGACCCCAATCAATACAGTTATGTGACACTGTAGACATACAGAGAGTAAAGTAAAACAAAAGGAGTACGGGTATCGAACCCACGAGTTATTAGCACGAGCTCTAACCAACTGAGCTAACCGGCCTTAGATAATGAGACGGATAAAGGTGGAAATAACTACACCGTACTAAATAAGAGCTCAAGACATTCCATAACAAATCCATCACCTATTGAGAAAGTAAGCAAGCTGGTTCGGGGCTCTGTTCACAAAGACACCCACAGGGCTCCAGGACAGCAACACAATTATGTGTGTGGATGAAGCTCTTAATTTGGCATTGGGAAAACACGAGATGTGGGCGGGGAGGTCTACACAAGGGTGCCAAATTAAAAATAAAAATAAATTTAAGACAAAAGCCATGAGATAAGTAAAGCTTATTAAAGATCAGTGATACTATCAAGAGTGGTGTGAGAGTTTCCTTTTCCTGGAACTTCTTTATGTATAATGTTTACTGTATATTTTTATTGTTTATTTCACTTTTGTATATTATCTACTTCACTGGAAATGTTAACATATGTTTCAGCCAATAAAGCCCCTTGAGTTGAATTGAAATTGAAGAAAGATAGATAACAATGAAACACAGAAAGAGAGAGTAAGGAGTGGAGAAAGACAGAGAGAGAGAGTAAGGAGTGGAGAGAGACAGAAAGAGAGAGTAAGGAGTGAAGAAAGAGAGAGTAAGGAGTGGAGAAAGAGAGAGTAAGGAGTGGAGAAAGAGAGAGCAAGGAGTGGAGAAAGACAGAAAGAGAGTAAGGAGTGGAGAAAGAGAGAGTAAGGAGTGGAGAAAGACAGAGTAAGGAGTGGAGAAAGACAGAAAGAGAGTAAGGAGTGGAGAAAGAGAGAGTAAGGAGTGGAGAAAGAGAGAGTAAGGAGTGGAGAAAGACAGAAAGAGAGTAAGGAGTGGAGAAAGAGAGAGTAAGGAGTGGAGAAAGAGAGAGTAAAGGAGTGGAGAAAGACAGAAAGAGAGAGTAAAGGAGTGGAGAAAGAGCGTGCAGCTGTCTGCTGGTTCTTTACCTCTCTGTACTTAATGTCCTTCTCTAGTTAATGTGTGACCAAGTGAGCATGGGGAAAGGTAGGTGTGTGTGTGTGTGTGTGTGTATGTGTGTGTGTGTGTGTGTGTGTGTGTGTGTGTGTGTGTGTATGTATGTGTGTGTGTGTGTGTGTGTATGTGTGTTTATGGCACTTGATTGTGTTTCTTTTCAACCAACAAATAACCCTCCTGAACTTTGAATCCTTTATGAGCCAATCAGCAACTGCTTCCCAGGACAAAACTAGTGTCACCTGTCCAGTAACTAAGGTTATCTGGGCAGGTAACCGTGACAACATAAATAATTCAGAAGGAGAGGGAGCCAGCCGCCTGTGAAAAAGAGAGACAGAGAGAGAGAGAGAGAGACGGGGGTGAAGGAGAGGCAAGGGAGTGACACAGACGAAGAAAGCAGGTTGAGAAAACAAATGTCCAAAAAGAGGGACTGTGAGAAAAGAGTCAAACGATAAGGAGAGATAGAAAGCAGGAGTGAGGGAGTGAAAAACAGGCCGACGGGGAGAATGGAACGGTTAGGCTAGAGACCAGAGACCAGAGTCCAGAGACCAGAGACCAGAGACCAGAGTCCAGAGATCAGAGACCAGAGACCAGAGTCCAGAGTCCAGAGAGAAAAATAAACTACGAGGGTGAATCAGGGAAAACTCCAGTCCGGTCATGGAAGCAGAGCTGGAAGAAGAGGACGGGAGTTTCACTAACATCTCCCTCGCCGATGACAGACCTACAGGTAAGACAAACTCACCTTTAATTACAAAGCTAGTAGCTCTGTCCATTCACCTACACACCTGCAGGGGAGAGGGGGGTAAAGTTGAGCCACCCTTGTTTCTAGGAAACCACAGACAGACAGACAGACAAACACACACACAGACACACACACACACACACATACTGTAAAGGCCTCATTCCCCCAGAGAGACAGAGACAAACACACTGTAAAAGCCAGAGAGACAGAGACAAACACAAAGCTACAGAACACAGAGGTACAATAAGCTACAGAACTATAACCTACAGAACAGAGGTACTATAACCTACAGAACACTGAGGTACTATAAGCTACAGAACCTTAGGACTAGAGGTACAGAACCTTAGGACTGGAGGTACAGAACCTTAGGACTGGAGGTACAGAACCTTAGGACTAGAGGTACAGAACCTTAGGACTGGAGGTACAGAACCTTAGGACTAGAGGTACAGAACCTTAGGACTAGAGGTACAGAACCTTAGGACTAGAGGTACAGCACCTTAGGACTAGAGGTACAGAACCTTAGGACTAGAGGTACAGAACCTTAGGACTAGAGGTACAGAACCTTAGGACTAGAGGTACAGAACCTTAGGACTTAGGACTAGAGGTACAGAACTCAGACAGAGGTACAGGACTAGAGGTACAGAACCTTAGGACTAGAGGTACAGAACCTTAGGACTAGAGGTACAGAACCTTAGGACTAGAGGTACAGCACCTTAGGGCTAGAGGTACAGCACCTTAGGACTAGAGGTACAGCACCTTAGGGCTAGAGGTACAGAACCTTAGGACTAGAGGTACAGGTGTTGCCAACCGCTGTTGCTCCGCTAGCCTGTCTAGCTGCAGTGTGTGTGTGTTTACGGTGTCTGAGGCTGTACTATCGGCACAAACAGATACAACCTTCAGAAACAATGTACGCATACAGACGCACACAGTGCTGCCACACCTAATCGGATGTCAAATGTCCTTCACGTTTTCCCTTCATCAGACTACTAGTCTACGTCTAGTGGAAGGAGCAAGTAGACAAGAGGAGGGAATGAGTTCATACAAGCGTATTGTTTCGGGGCCCAATAAATGTGGTGTTATATTTTGCTTCCGGCTGTGTCTGTTTGCATTGCGCTGCTCCCCCTGTCGGCCGCGTCGGTTCCTACACCCAGATAATGCGAGGACGTCCCATCGCCGACTGTCATACATGGAAATCCGCAGTGTCGTCTAGCACATAACAACGTTATCCACACAAAACCCCGGCTAACGTTTTGACACAATATTGTTATTATATCGAAGGGTAAGTGACTGACATTTCAGAAATGTAACGAGACTACGAGGCTTGTCGTTGTTGAGAATCGCACGTCAATTCTACGGATTTGACAGATTTTCTGAGATTTTAGCTGTCTAACTTGCTACTGTAACGAGCATTGTGACTAACTACGAGTTAGTTAGGTACACAAACTAACATCATAATATCGCGGTTATTAATGTGATAGCCGGTAGTTAGATACAGGAGTCGTTTTCTTCCTTCTCTGTAAAAGGTGAGCATATCGTATGAACCAGCTAGATGGCTAACATTAGCCTGCCGCTATGCTAACTTACCAGCTGGCTGGTCTTGGGTGTGTTTAGTTACTGTAACAGCTAGAGAGACAGCTAGCTGGCTGGTCTTGGGTGTGTTGTTGTTTAGTTACTGTAACAGCTAGAGAGACAGCTAGCTGGCTGGTCTTGGGTGTGTTTAGTTACTGTAACAGCTAGAGAGACAGCTAGCTGGCTGGTCTTGGGTGTGTTTAGTTTAACAGCTTACTTGGGTGTGTTTAGTTACTGTAACAGCTAGAGAGACAGCTAGCTGGCTGGTCTTGGGTGTGTTTAGTTACTGTAACAGCTAGAGAGACAGCTAGCTGGCTGGTCCTGGGTGTGTTGTTTAGTTACTGTAACAGCTAGAGAGACAGCTAGCTGGCTGGTCTTGGGTGTGTTGTTTAGTTACTGTAACAGCTAGAGAGACAGCTAGCTGGCTGGTCCTGGGGGTGTTGTTTAGTTACTGTAACAGCTAGAGAGACAGCTAGCTGGCTGGTCCTGGGTGTGTTTAGTTACTGTAACAGCTAGAGAGACAGCTAGCTGGCTGGTCCTGGGTGTGTTTAGTTACTGTAACAGCTAGAGAGACAGCTAGCTGGCTGGTCTTGGGTGTGTTTAGTTACTGTAACAGCTAGAGAGACAGCTAGCTGGCTGGTCCTGGGTGTTGTTTAGTTACTGTAACACTAGAGAGACAGCTAGCTGGCTGGTCCTGGGTGTGTTTAGTTACTGTAACAGACAGCTAGCTGGCTGGTCTTGGGTGTGTTGTTTAGTTACTGTAACAGCTAGAGAGACAGCTAGCTGGCTGGTCCTGGGGTGTTGTTTAGTTACTGTAACAGCTAGAGAGACAGCTAGCTGGCTGGTCTGGGTGTGTTTAGTTACTGTAACAGCTAGAGAGACAGCTAGCTGGCTGGTCCTGGGTGTGTGTTTAGTTACTGTAACAGCTAGAGAGACAGCTAGCTGGCTGGTCTTGGGTTGTTTAGTTACTGTAACAGCTAGAGAGACAGCTAGCTGGCTGGTCCTGGGTGTGTTTAGTTACTGTAACAGCTAGAGAGACAGCTAGCTGGCTGGTCTTGGGTGTTGTTTAGTTACTGTAACAGCTAGAGAGACAGCTAGCTGGCTGGTCCTGGGTGTGTTGTTTAGTTACTGTAACAGCTAGAGAGACAGCTAGCTGGCTGGTCCTGGGTGTTGTTTAGTTACTGTAACAGCTAGAGAGACAGCTAGCTGGCTGGGTGTGTTTAGTTACTGTAACAGCTAGAGAGACAGCTAGCTGGCTGGTCTTGGGGTGTGTTTAGTTACTGTAACAGCTAGAGAGAGAGCTGGCTGGTCTTGGGTGTGACAGCTAGAGAGACAGCTAGCTGGCTGGTCCTAGAGACAGGGTGTCTTGTTGTTTAGTTACTGTAACAGCTAGAGAGACAGCTAGCTGGCTGGTCTTGGGTGTGTTTAGTTACTGTAACAGCTAGAGAGACAGCTAGCTGGCTGGTTCTTCCTGGGTGTGTTTAGTTACTGTAACAGCTAGAGAGACAGCTAGCTGGCTGGTCTTGGGTTGTTTAGTTACTGTAACAGCTAGAGAGACAGCTAGCTGGCTGGTCCTGGGGTGTGTTTAGTTACTGTAACAGCTAGAGAGACAGCTACTGGGGGTGTTGTTTAGTTACTGTAACAGCTAGAGAGACAGCTAGCTGGCTGGTCCTGGGTGTTGTTTAGTTACTGTAACAGCTAGAGAGACAGCTAGCTGGCTGGTCCTGGGTGTGTTTAGTTACTGTGCTCTTAGCTGGCTGGTCCTGGGTGTGTTTAGTTACTGTAACAGCTAGAGAGACAGCTAGCTGGCTGGTCCTGGGTGTGTTTAGTTACTGTAACAGCTAGAGAGACAGCTAGCTGGCTGGTCCTGGGTGTGTTTAGTTACTGTAACAGCTAGAGAGACAGCTAGCTGGCTGGTCCTGGGTGTGTTTAGTTACTGTAACAGCTAGAGAGACAGCTAGCTGGCTGGTCCTGGGTGTGTTGTTTAGTTACTGTAACAGCTAGAGAGACAGCTAGCTGGCTGGTCCTGGGTGTGTCTAGTTACTGTAACAGCTAGAGAGACAGCTAGCTGGCTGGTCCTGGGTGTGTTGTTTAGTTACTGTAACAGCTTCGAGAGACAGCTAGCTGGCTGGTCCTGGGTGTGTTTAGTTACTGTAACAGCTAGAGGACAGCTAGCTGGCTGGTCCTGGGTGTGTTTAGTTACTGTAACAGCTAGAGAGACAGCTAGCTGGCTGGTCCTGGGGCTGTGTTTAGTTACTGTAACAGCTGGACAGCTAGCTGGCTGGTCCTGGGTGTGTTTAGTTACTGTAACAGCTAGAGAGACAGCTAGCTGGCTGGTCCTGGGGGTGTGTTTAGTTACTGTAACAGCTAGAGAGACAGCTAGCTGGCTGGTCCTGGGGGTGTGTTTAGTTACTGTAACAGCTAGAGAGACAGCTAGCTGGCTGGTCCTGGGTGTGTTTAGTTACTGTAACAGCTAGAGAGACAGCTAGCTGGCTGGTCCTGGGGGTGTGTTTAGTTACTGTAACAGCTAGAGAGACAGCTAGCTGGCTGGTCCTGGGGGTGTGTTTAGTTACTGTAACAGCTAGAGAGACTGCTAACATCACGTGTCATCTTGGCCTCTTATGTCTTCCTCTGTCTTCTTGTTTGGGTATGTAGATGATGGTAGCCAGCTAACGTAGTAGTACTGGTGTTCACTTCTCTAGCTACTTTTACCCGTTGTTAGAGTAGTCCGTTAGGCAGGTGGAGGAGTTAACTGGGGACCGTTAGTTGGAGACCAAGGGCTTTTGGTTTCGGGACAGATGTCCCTGAATGAGATGGCAACATCCTGCACATGTTACGTTGCTTTGGACCTTTGTATCACAGTGGTTTAAGGCACTGCATCTCAGTGCTGCGTCACTACAGACCGTGGTTCAGCGGTCTGAGGCGTCACTACAGACCGTGGTTCAGCGGTCTGAGGCGTCACTACAGACCCTGGTTCAGCGGTCTGAGGCACTACAGACCCTGGTTCAGCGGTCGAAAGGCACTGTGTCTCAGTGCTAGGCGTCACTACAGACCCTGGTTCAGCGGTCTGAGGCACTGTGTCTCAGTGCTAGAGGCGTCACTACAGACCCTGGTTCAGCGGTCTAAGGCACTGTGTCTCAGTGCTAGAGGCGTCACTACAGACCCTGGTTCAGCGGTCTAAGGCACTGTGTCTCAGTGCTAGAGGCGTCACTACAGACCCTGGTTCAGCGGTCTAAGGCACTGTGTCTCAGTGCTAGAGACGTCACTACAGACCCTGGTTCGATTCCAGGCTGTATCACCACCGGCCGTGATTGGGAGTCCCGTAGGGCGGCGCACAATTGTCCCAGCGCTTGTCCTGCTTAGGGTTTGGCCGGGGGTTTGGCCGTCGTAAATAATAATTTGTTCCTAACTGACTTACCCAGTTAAATAAAGATGTATAATATAAATCATATGATCTAACTATATGTTTCGCTCACCTTGATGTGTCTACAGGGGACAGAGGAACTGCAGTCCTGCTCACCAAACAGGACAACGAGGACTTCACCATGAACTGTCACATGGATGGTAATGAACAACAACACATCCTCTGGTCTGCCTGCCTGCCTGCCTGCCTGTCTGATTACGTGTGTGTTCAGTAATATAGTGTGTGTGTGTTCAGTAATATAGTGTGTGTGTGTTCAGTAATATAGTGTGTGTTGTGTTTGTCAGGAGACATGGAGAACCAGGTTGAGATGGAGGAGAAGACGAGGCTCATCAACCAGGTGCTGGAGCTACAACACACACTGGAAGGTAACATCTCTCTGTTACACATCTCTCTCTCTGTTACACACATCTCTCTCTCTGTTACACACATCTCTCTCTCTCTGTTACACACATCTCGCTCTCTGTTACACATCTCTCTCTGTTACACACATCTCTCTCTCTGTTACACACATCTCGCTTCCTGTTACACATCTCTCTCTCTGTTACACACACCTCTCTCTCTGTTACACACATCTCTCTCTCTGTTACACACATCTCTCTCTGTTACACACATCTCTCTCTCTGTTACACACATCTCTCTCTCTGTTACACACATCTCTCTCTGTTACACACATCTCTCTCTGTTACACACCTCTCTCTCTGTTACACACATCTCTCTCTCTGTTACACACACCTCTCTCTCTGTTACACACATCTCTCTCTCTGTTACACACATCTCTCTCTCTGTTACACACATCTCTCTCTCTGTTACACACATCTCTCTCTCTGTTACACACATCTCTCTCTCTGTTACACACATCCTCTCTCTCTGTTACACACACATCTCTCTCTGTTACACACATGTTCATCTCTCTCTCTGTTACACACATCTCTCTCTCTGTTACACAGTGGAGGTGTGTTCTCTCTCTCTCTGTTACACACATCTCTCTCTCTCTGTTACACATCTCTCTCTCTGTTACACATCTCTCTCTCTGTTACACACATCTCTCTCTCTGTTACACACATCTCTCTCTCTGTTACACACATCTCTCTCTGTTACACACATCTCTCTCTGTTACACACATCTCTCTCTGTTACACACATCTCTCTCTGTTACACACATCTCTCTCTCTCTGTTACACACATCTCTCTCTCTGTTACACATCTCTCTCTGTTACACATCTCTCTCTGTTACACACATCTCTCTCTCTGTTACACACATCTCTCTGTCTCTGTTACACACATCATCTCTCTGTTACACACATCTCTCTCTGTTACACACATCTCTCTCTCTGTTACACACAGGTGTGTTCATCTCAGTGGAAGGTGTGTTCTCTCTGTTACACACATCTCATCTCTCTGTTACACAGTGGAAGGTGTGTTCATCTCTCTCTCTGTTACACAGTGGAAGGTGTGTTCATGTCTCTCTCTGTTACACAGTGGAAGGTGTGTTCATGTCTCCTCTCTGTTACACAGTGGAAGGTGTGTTCATGTCTCCTCTCTGTTACACAGTGGAAGGTGTGTTCATGTCTCTCCTCTCTGTTACACAGTGGAAGGTGTGTTCATGTCTCTCCTCTCTGTTACACAGTGGAAGGTGTGTTCATGTCTCTCCTCTCTGTTACACAGTGGAAGGTGTGTTCATGTCTCTGTTACACAGTGGAAGGTGTGTTCATGTCTCTGTTACACAGTGGAAGGTGTGTTCATGTCTCTCTGTTACACAGTGGAAGGTGTGTTCATGTCTCTGTTACACAGTGGAAGGTGTGTTCATGTCTCCTCTCTGTTACACAGTGGAAGGTGTGTTCATGTCTCTCTGTTACACAGTGGAAGGTGTGTTCATGTCTCTGTTACACAGTGGAAGGTGTGTTCATGTCTCTGTTACACAGTGGAAGGTGTGTTCATGTCTCTGTTACACAGTGGAAGGTGTGTTCATGTCTCTGTTACACAGTGGAAGGTGTGTTCATGTCTCCTCTCTGTTACACAGTGGAAGGTGTGTTCATGTCTCTCCTCTCTGTTACACAGTGGAAGGTGTGTTCATGTCTCTCCTCTCTGTTACACAGTGGAAGGTGTGTTCATGTCTCTCTGTTACACAGTGGAAGGTGTGTTCATGTCTCCTCTCTGTTACACAGTGGAAGGTGTGTTCATGTCTCTCTGTTACACAGTGGAAGGTGTGTTCATGTCTCTCTGTTACACAGTGGAAGGTGTGTTCATGTCTCTCCTCTCTGTTACACAGTGGAAGGTGTGTTCATGTCTCCTCTCTGTTACACAGTGGAAGGTGTGTTCATGTCTCTCTGTTACACAGTGGAAGGTGTGTTCATGTCTCTGTTACACAGTGGAAGGTGTGTTCATGTCTCCTCTCTGTTACACAGTGGAAGGTGTGTTCATGTCTACACCTCTCTGTTACACAGTGGAAGGTGTGTTCATGTCTCCTCTCTGTTACACAGTGGAAGGTGTGTTCATGTCTCTCTGTTACACAGTGGAAGGTGTGTTCCTCTCTGTTACACAGTGGAAGGTGTGTTCATGTCTCTGTTACACAGTGGAAGGTGTGTTCATGTCTCTGTTACACAGTGGAAGGTGTGTTCATGTCTGTTACACTCCTCTCTGTTACACAGTGGAAGGTGTGTTCATGTCTCTCTCTGTTACACAGTGGAAGGTGTGTTCATGTCTCTCCTCTCTGTTACACAGTGGAAGGTGTGTTCATGTCTCTCTCTGTTACACAGTGGAAGGTGTGTTCATGTCTCCTCCTCTCTGTTACACAGTGGAAGGTGTGTTCATGTCTCTCTCTGTTACACAGTGGAAGGTGTGTTCATGTCTCCTCTCTGTTACACAGTGGAAGGTGTGTTCATGTCTCTCTCTCTGTTCAGTGGAAGGTGTGTTCATGTCTCTGTTACAGTGGAAGGTGTGATTCATCTTCTCTCTGTTACACAGTGGAAGGTGTGTTCATGTCCTCCTCTCTGTTACACAGTGGAAGGTGTGTTCATGTCCCTCTCTGTTACACAGTGGAAGGTGTGTTCATGTCCTCTCTGTTCACAGTCTGTTCAAGTGGAAGGTGGTCATGTCTCTAATTCTCTGTTACACAGTGGAAGTGTGTTCATGTCTCTGTGTTACACAGTGGAAGGTGTGTCCCATTTGTTACACAGGGAAGGTGTGTTATGTCTCTCTGTTACACAGTGGAAGGTGTGTTCATGTCTCTGTTACACAGTGGAAGGTGTCATGTTCATTCTCTGTTACACAGTGGAAGGTGTGTTCATGTCTCTGTTACACAGTGGAAGGTGTGTTCATTGATGTGGTCTCTGTTACACAGTGGAAGGTGTGTTCATGTCTGTTCCATGTCTCTGTTACACAGTGGAAGGTGTGTTCATGTCTCTTGTTACACAGTGGAAGGTGTGTTCATGTCTCTGTTACACAGTGGAAGTCTCTGTTACACAGTGGAAGGAGTGTCTCTCTG
Source organism: Oncorhynchus nerka (assembly GCF_034236695.1). Taxonomy (NCBI): domain Eukaryota; kingdom Metazoa; phylum Chordata; class Actinopteri; order Salmoniformes; family Salmonidae; genus Oncorhynchus; species Oncorhynchus nerka. The sequence continues at coordinate 14,052,832 of NC_088413.1, read as the reverse complement.
TTGGCACAGTGGAAGGTGCTAAAACATGTCTAGTCTGTTACACAGTGGAAGGTGTGTTCATGTCTCTCCTCTCTTGTTACACAGTGGAAGGTGTGTTCATGTCTCTGTTACACAGTGGAAGGTGTGTTCATGTCTCTCTCTGTTACACAGTGGAAGGTGTGTTCATGTCTAGTCTGTTACACAGTGGAAGGTATGTTCATGTCTCCTCTCTGTTACACAGTGGAAGGTGTGTTAGTCTCTGTTACACAGTGGAATGTGTTTCTCATCTGATGTGGAATAAGCTAAAACAGTCTAGTCTGTTACACAGTGGAAGGAGTGTTTGTCTCTGTTACAAGTGGAAGGTGTAAAACAGTCTCTGTTCAGTGGAAGGAGGATATTTCTCATTGATGTACACAGTGGAAGGTAAAACAGTCTCTGTCTACACAGTGGAGGGTGTATTTGTCATCTGATGTGGAATAAGCTAAAACAGTCTCTCTGGCAGGGAAGGTGTATTTGTCATTGATGTGGAATGCTAAAACAGTCTAGTCTGGCAGTGGGAGGTGTGTTTGTCTTGATGTGGAAGTGGAAGCTAAAACAGTCTAGTCTGGCAGTGGAAGGTGTGTTCATGTCATTGATCTGTTACACAGTGGAGTCTGGCAGGGGATGTGTTCATGTCTCTCTGTTACACAGTGGAAGTATTTGGCATCTCTGATGTGGAATAAGCTAAAACAGTCTAGTCTGGCAGGGAGGTGTTTCATGTCTCTGTTACACAGTGGAATGTAAAACAGTCTAGTCTGTTACACAGTGGAAGGTGTATTTGTCTCTGATGTGGAAATGTAAAACAGTCTAGTCTGGCAGGGAGGAGTATTTGGCATTGATGTGGAATAAGCTAAAACAGTCTAGTCTGGCAGGGAGGAGTATTTGTCATTGATGTTGGAATAAGCTAAAACAGTCTAGTCTGGCAGTGGAAGGAGTATTTGTCTCATTGATGTACACAGTGAAAAGCTAAGGTTTCTCTAGTCTGTTTCATCCACAGTGGAAGGTGTTCATGTCTGTCCTCTCTGTTACACAGTGGAAGGTAAAACATGTCTATTCTGTTACACAGTGGAAGGTGTGTTCATGTCTCTCTGTTACACAGTTGATGTGGAATGTCTCTGTTACAAAACATGTCTCCTCTCTGTTACACAGTGGAAGGTGTGTTTGTCTCTGTTACACAGTGGAAGGTGTGTTCAAAACAGATCTGTTCAGTGGCAGGTGTGTTCATGATCTGTTACACAGTGGAAGGTGTGATGTCTCTGTTACACAGTGGAAGTCGTGTCTCTCCTCTCTGTTACACATGTGTTCTCCTCTCTGTTACACAGTGGAAGGTGTGTTCATGTCCTCTCTGTTACACAGTGGAAGGTGTGTTCAAACCTGTTACACAGTGGAAGGTGTGTTCATGTCTCTCTGTTACACAGGGAGGTGTGTTCATGAACCACATGTCTCTGTTACACAGTGGAAGGTGTGTTCATGTCTCTGTTACACAAAGGTCATGTCTCTGTTACACAGTGGAAGGTGTGTTCATGCAACATCCTCTCTGTTACACAGTGGAATCATGTCTCTCTGTTACACAGTGGAAGGTGTGTTCAGTCTACACAGTGGAAGGTGTGTTCATGTCTCTCTCTCTGTTACACAGTGAAGGTGTGTTCATGTTCTGTTACACAGTGGAAGGTGTGTTCATGTCTCTCCTCTCTGTTACAAGTGGAAGGTGTGTTCATGTCTTTCTGTTACACAGTGGAAGGTGTGTTCATGGCTCTGACAGTGGAAGGTGTGTTATGTCTCCTCCTCTCTGTTACACAAAGGTGTGTTCATGTCTCCTCTCTGTTACACAGTGGAAGGTGTGTTCATGGCTCTGTTACACAGTGGAAGTTATGTCTCTACTCTCTGTTACACAGTGGAAGGTGTGTTATGTCTCTCCTCTCTGTTACACAGTGGAAGGTGTATTTGTCATCTCCTCTCTGTTACACAGTGGAAGGTGTGTTCATGTCTCCTCTCTGTTACACAGTGGAAGGTGTGTTCATGTCTCCTCTCTGTTACACAGTGGAAGGTGTGTTCATGTCTCTCCTCCTCTCCAACTACACAGTGGAAGTGTTACATTCTTGTTTGACCTGGAAGGTGTGTTTACCCTCCTCCTGTTACACAGTGGAAGGTGTGTTCATGATTTAACTGTTTTTATGTCTCTCTGTTACTGTTTTGTGTTGTTCATGTCTCTGTTACACAGTGGAAGTGAGTTATGACATCAGACCTCTGTTTGGAATTTTGATGACTTGTTGTTACACAGTGGAATGTGTGTTCATGTCTGTTACACAAACTCTCTGTTACACAGTGGAAATATGTCTCTCCTCTCAAACACAGTGGAAGGTGTGTTCATGTCTCTGTTACACAGTGGAAGGTGTGTTCATGTCTCTGTTACACAGTGGAAGGTGTGTTCATCTGTTACACTCTGTTCTCTCTCTGTTACACAGTGGAAGGTGTGTTCAAACAGTGGAAGTGTGTTCATGTCTCTGTTACACAGTGGAAGGTGTGTTCATGTCTCTGTTACACAGTGGAAGGTGTGTTCATGTCTCTGTTACACAGTGGAAGGTGTGTTCATGTCTCTCTGTTACACAGTGGAAGGTGTGTTCATGTCTCTCTCTCTGTTACACAGTGGAAGGTGTGTTCATGTCTCTCATCTGATTACACAGTGGAAGGTGTGTACATGTCTCTCCTCTCTGTTACACAGTGGAAGGTGTGTTCATTCTCTCCTCTCTGTTACACAGTGGAAGGTGTGTTCATCTCTGTTACACAGTGGAAGGTGTGTTCATGTCTCTGTTACACAGTGGAATGTGTTCATGTCTCTGTTACACAGTGGAAGGTGTGTTCATGTCTCTCCTCTCTGTTACACAGTGGAAGGTGTGTTCATGCTCTCTGTTCCACAGTGGAAGGTGTGTTCATGTCTCTCAGTGGAAGGTGTGTTCATGTCTCTGTTACACATGGAAGGTGTGTTCATGTCTCCCTCTCTGTTACACAGTGGAAGGTGTGTTCATGTCTCTGTTCTGTTACACAGTGGAAGGTGTGTTCATGTCTCTACACAGTGGAAGGTGTGTTCATCCCTGTTACACAGTGGAAGGGTGTTCATATCCTCTCTGTTACACAGTGGAAGGTGTGTTCATGTCTCTCCTCTCTGTTACACAGTGGAAGGTGTACCCATGTCTCTGTTACACAGTGGAAGGTGGATTCATGGAAGGTCGTCACCTCTGGAGTGGAAGGTGTGTTCATGTCTCTGTTACACAGTGGAAGGTGTGCTTCATGTCCTGTTACACAGGAAGGGTGTTTATGTCTCCTCTGTCATGTGAGGCTCCAGTTGTGTTAATGGAGCTCCTAAATGGGTCTCGATTCTATCTGGCAACCAAGTTTTGTGTGGAGGTGTAAAACATTCAGTCTAGGCAGGAGGGAGGAGTATTTGGCATTGATGTGGAATAAGGTAAAACAGTCTAGTCTGGCAGGGAGGAGTATTTGTCATTGATGTGGAATAAGCTAAAACAATCAGTCTAGTCTGGCAGTGAGGAGTATTTGGCATTGATGTGGAATAAGCTAAAACATTCAGTCTAGTCTGGCAGGGAGGAGTATTTGTCATTGATGTGGAATAAGCCAAAACATTCAGTCTAGTCTGGCAGGGAGGAGCATTTGGCATTGATGTGGAATAAGCTAAAACAGTCTAGTCTGGCAGGGAGGAGATTTGGCATTGATGTGGAATAAGCTAAAACAGTCTAGTCTGGCAGGGAGGAGTATTTGTCATTGATGTGGAATAAGCCAAAACATTCAGTCTAGTCTGGCAGGGAGGAGTATTTGGCATTGATGTGGAATAAGCCAAAACATACCCAGTCTAGTCCAGGGAGGAGTATTTGGCATTGATGTGGAATAAGCCAAAACATTCAGTCTGGCAGGGAGGGAGGAGTATTTGTCATTGATGTGGAATAAGCCAAAACATTCAGTCTAGTCTGGCAGGAGGGAGAGTATTTGGCATTGATGTGGAATAAGCTAAAACATTCGGGGTCTAGTCTGGTAGGGAGGAGTATTTGTCATTGATGTGGAATAAGCCAAAACATTCAGTCTAATCTGGCAGGATGGAGGAGTATTTGGCATTGATATGGAATAAGGTAAAACAGTCCAGTCTGGCAGGAGGGTATTTGGCATTGACCATGGAGGTAAAACAGTCTAGTCTGGTAGGGAGGAGCATTTGGCATTGATGTGGAATAAGCTAAAACAGTCTAGTCTGGCAGGGAGGAGTATTTGGCAATGATGTGGAATAAGCTAAAACAGTCTAGTCTGGCAGGGAGGAGTATTTGGCATTGATATGGAATAAGGTAAAACAGTCTAGTCTGGCAGGAGGAGTATTTGGCATTGATTGGAATAAGGTAAAACAGTCTAGTCTGGCAGGGAGGAGTATTTGGCATTGATATGGAATAAGCTAAAACAGTCTAGTCTGGAAGGGGATTCATATTGGCACCATGAGGATTCCCAAATGCATGTGGAATAAGTAAAACAGTCTAGTCTGGCAGGGAGGGTATTTGTCAATGATGGAATAAGCTAAAACAGTCTAGTCTGGCAGGGAGGAGTCCACCATTGATGTGGAATAAGCCAAAACATTCAGTCTAGTCTGGTAGGGAGGAGTATTTTGCATTGATGTGGAATAAGCTAAAACATTCAGTCTAGTCCACCAGGGAGGAGTATTTGGCATTGATGTGGAATAAGCTAAAACAGTCTAGTCTGGCAGGGAGGAGTATTTGGCATTGATGTGGAATAAGCTAAAACAGTCTAGTCTGGCAGGAAGGGGTATTTGTCATTGATGTGGAATAAGCTAAAACAATCAGTCTAGTCTGGCAGGGAGGAGTATTTGGCATTGATGTGGAATAAGCTAAAACATTCAGTCTAGTCTGGCAGGGAGGAGTATTTTCATTGATGTGGAATAAGCCAAAACATTCAGTCTAGTCTGGTAGGGATGAGCATTTGGCATTGATGTGGAATAAGCTAAAACAATCAGTCTAGTCTGGCAGGGAGGAGCATTTGGCATTGATGTGGAATAAGCTAAAACAGTCTAGTCTGGCAGGGAGGAGTATTTGTCATTGATGTGGAATAAGCTAAAACAATCAGTCTAGTCTGGCAGGGAGGAGTATTTGTCATTGATGTGGAATAAGAAAACATTCAGTCTAGTCTGGTAGGGAGGAGTATTTGGCATTGATGTGAATAAGCCAAAACAGTCTAGTCCAGGAAGAGTATTTGGCATTGATGTGGAATAAGTCAAAACATTCAGTCTAGGCAGGATGAGGAGGAGTATTTGTCATTGATGTGGAATAAGCTAAAACATTCAGTCTAGTCTGGCAGAGGGAGGGAGGAGTATTTGGCATTGATATGGAATAAAAATATTCAGTTTAGTCTGGCAGGGATGAGTATTTGGCATTGATGTGGAATAAGCCAAAAACCCAGTCCAGTCTGGTAGGGAGGATTATTTGGCATTGATGTGGAATAAGGTAAAACATCAGTCTAGTCTGGTAGGGAGGAGCATTTGGCATTGATGTGGAATGGTAAAACAGTCTAGTCCAGGGAGGAGGGCAATGATTGGAATAAGCTAAAACAGTCTAGTCACCATGGAGTGATTTGTCATTGATGTGGAATAAGCCAAAACATTCAGTCTACCCAGTCCACCAGGAATGGGAATTCAAAACATTCAGTCTAGTCCATGGAGTGATTTGTCATTGATGTGGAATAAGCCTGGTATTCAGTCCAGTCCACCAGGAAGGGGATTCATTGATATGGAATAACCATGGAGTGATGTGTTTCATCCATCATTACTTAGGCGGGGTGGCCTCCCTGTCAACCTCTGTTGCACCCAGTCCACAAGGAAGGGGAAACACTGGTCTGTCTAGTTCTAAGTGATCTGTTGTTCCAGATCTGTCCACCGTGTGGATGCGGTCAAAGAGGAGAACCTGAAGTTGAAGTCGGAGAACCAGGTTCTAGGCCACCATCGAGAACCTCATGTCGGCCTCCAGTGTGTTCCAAACCCCGACAACAAGAGCAAACGGAAGTCCACCAGGAAGGGGAGTTGAGACCACCTACAAAAGCCTGGAGCAGGTCTGTTTGTGCCGACACAAACCTGGCATGATGGCACAGACAGACTGGCACCAGGAACCTGCAACATCTCCTCTCCCAAATGACAGCATGGAGGTAGATGATGTTTGTTGACCACAGTTCTAGGGACAGATCCACCAGGTTCCAAATGGCAGATTATTTCCTAAGTAGTGCACTATGTAATGCACAGAATGCCATAAGCTCTGGTTAAAAGTAGTGTACTATGTAGGAATAGGATGCCATGAGCTCTGATTTAAAAGTAGTGTATATGTAGAGTAGTCTGATCCTAGATCTGTGGTTAGGGGCAACCCATTCCAGACCCAGGAATCCTTCCACTCCAACTCACCCCTATGGTCCAGTTTACATTCTTGTTTGACCTCTTTTTACCCTGGTATGCTACCCAGTCCACCAGGAAGGGGTTTTATAATTCACCATTATATGTTTTGTGTTGTCATGTCAAGGGGATTCATCTCTAATGAGTTATGACATCAGTCCTTTTTACCAGGACTGGTTGGATTGGAAGGAACCATGGACTTGTTGATGTGAATATGGCCAAACTCCCTGGCCCCAAAATATGAATCAAACATATTGAATCCACCAGGAAGGGGATTATAATAACGTCACCATGGACTGTTCTCTCTCATCTGATTGGTCAAAAGGTCCCTGTGTCTTTTTTTAAAAATTGCCACCCTTATTGTCCACCAGAAATATGAATGGTGTTGTTTTTTTAAGCACCATGGAGTGATGTGTGTTGTCGTCCCTGGTATGCTACCCAGTCCACCAGGAAGGGGATTCATATCGTCACCATGGAGTGATGTGTGTTGTCGTCCCTGGTATGCTACCCAGTCCACCAGGAAGGGGATTCATATCGTCACCATGGAGTGATGTGTGTTGTCGTCCCTGGTATGCTACCCAGTCCACCAGGAAGGGGATTCATATCGTCACCATGGAGTGCTGTGTGGAGTCAGTAGGGGAAGGCAAAAGCACAGTGAACGTGTATTCTGCTGTACATAACAAACGATGCCCTCTTGAATGCAACCCTGGACTAGGGTCAAGTTACACTACAGGGTGAGACGGCCTCCTTTACCTATGATGGGTGGAGGGAGGGAGGAAAGGGAGGACAGAAGAGAGCTCTGCTTTTTACAGTTAAGAACCTTGAGTGGTATTGATTAGAACACTCAGGCTGTAGAACACTCCGGAAGGTTCCGTCAGTGCATTAACAGAGCTGCTGATAAGGAACGTTGTTATTCCTGCTTATGGTAATGGACTGTGGAAGCATGACTGTGCTGTCCTAGGCTGGTTATAGTAGAGAGAAATAAGGTACAGGTACCAGCACGAGATTCTATGAGAGCCTTTATCAGGGATGTGATCAGGACAACATGAAGAGTTGGGGTTTTGGCTGGGAGAAAGCTAGGTCCGTTTCAATTCTATTTCAATAGGAGGACAAAATGGTCAGAAATGCCTAATTAAAATCAGGAAGAATCACAACACTCAATTGTACGGAGATCAGCGTTTTGAGCAAGAGGTTCTACCAGAGAGAACCATTCTGTGGTTCCAGGTGCTAAAGGAAAAGATTGGGGAATATTGAGATGATTCCACTGCACTTCAATGCATCACGTTATTTATTTTTATTTCAATATAAAATTGTATTTTTTATTTTGTTAAAAATGTTATTATATTGTATGTTCCACTGACTCTTGTTAGTCCCAAATGGCACCATATTCCCTACATAGTGCACTACTTTGGGCCTATAGGACCCTGGTCAAAAGTAGTCCACTATCTAGGGAACAGATTGCCAGTTTGGGACATTAAACTTAGTTTTTCCTTCAGGCATGTTGATAATACACACACATCCCATGGAACTAACTGCCTGCTGTGTAGAAGTTTAGAGATTCTATGACTATGTTGCCTTTTAACACTTTTGTTTTAATAAAAAAATAAATACTTCTGATGCTTTTGTATGAGTCGGGAGTGTAACTTTGTTTCAATATGGAAAAGAGTGAAGGAGGCAAGGGAGTAGGAAAGGAGACAAGAGAAGGATAAAAGGCCTCTTGACATGTATCCTTAGTGAGAGATTAGTTTATATAGGTTCTCTAGACGACAGAGAAGTCTAGTGATTAGAGCGTTAGACTTGCAACCGAATCGAATCCCTGAACCGACAAAGGTTCGTTCTGCCCCTGAACAAGGCAGTTAATCCACTGTTCCTAGGCCATCATTGAAAATAAGAATGTAATCTTAACTGATATGTCTATTTAAATAAAGGTTAAAAAATAAATGAAAGAGTAGACCTTGTTCCAGTGCAACCCAGGCAAGTCAAGAACGCTCTGTTCCCGACCCAGAGGGTGATGTTCCCTTTCAAGGCCACACTTCAGACAACTCCTTGGGTGGAGCAGCCGAGTACAACACTAGTCATAGTTAATCATACAATGACTCAGCACTTCTCATGGACACCAAACCAAACAGTACAATGACAAGTTAGCCTGAGAGCCAGTCTGTTTGACAGTGTTAAACCAACTCCTTGACAATGACAGATATGGGTTTGGCAAGACCACAAACAGATCTGGGACCAGGCTTTACAACAAGTACGACTTATTGTATTTAAATATTTAATTTTCCAAGAGCAATGTACAATTTGCAACTTATTGAAAACAGGGAAATATGCCTGGTTGTCGTACAAGAACACAAAACATTTTACTAGAAAACTCTGGAGAAAACAGAACAAACAAAAAGCAGAACTCTGCACATCTCTTTCCATACAAGACGGAATTGTTTATAATTCATTCCGGAACCGGAGTTTGGATATTCCGGAATACCCAGCTCCCTCGGGTGGAGAACAGAGGGTTTTAATGCCGACTTTGGGGGAAACAAGTTGTTTGTTCTGACGTAGGCTCACAATAAGCAAAACAGTGGTAAAACTAACTACAAATTATTAATATATATATATTTTTTAAACAACCAAAACATTTCCATTCACTCAAAAGAGAAAAAACTGCATTGTAATATTTTCTTCTGTTTTAAATTTAGCCGTAAAATGAACAAGAGGGAGAAGTTTCAAATAAATAGATACATTTTTATCAGTGCCGATTTTCAATCCTCAAGTTTTAAATCCATATAATTTAGTTTAAAAAAACAAAATAACACAAAGAACTGACATATTATATTATGAACTTCCTTTTATAAGTTAATGAATGAAAAACAAAACACTTATCAATCTAAAGTAGATGTGTAAAACCTTAAACCTGACGTAAGGCGCCTTCTTGTCTGAAAATATCCTTCTGGCTCTGTAGTCAAACTTTAAGACTGGTCCCAGATCTGTATATCTACATCCCAAATGGCACCCTATTCCCTATATAGTATACTACTTCTGACCAGAGCCCTATTCCCTATATAGTATACTACTTCTGACCAGAGCCCTATTCCCTATATAGTATACTACTTTAGACCAGAGCCCTATTCCCTATATAGTGCACTACTTTAGACCAGGGCCCATTAGGGTAGCTCAATATAAACGGGAACGGGGTGCCATTTGGGATGCCCGGTTTGTATTTTAGAGCCAAATCTTGTCCCAATAATAGTCAGAGGACTTGACTCCAACGACAAGCAGATCTGAGACCAGGAGAAACATGGCACCTTCAGTCACACAGCAGCAATACAGTAGCATGGCTATAGAGGTCTTCTCTCTCTCTGACCAGCCTATTCCCCATGTAGTGCACTACTTTTTAACTCCTTATTCCCCCCATGTAGTGCCCTACTTTTTAACACCTTACACGCCCCCATGTAGTGCCCTACTTTGACCAAAGCTCTTCTTCAGGGAATAGGGTGTCATTTGAGACACAAGCCAGAGAGAGCTGCCCTTTTAACTTTAGTTTGAATTAAACAAAATACTTCTGAAGCTTAACAAAATGTCAACAATAAACCAGAACTAGGAACTATAGTCAGGAAGACTGGAAGCTGAAGAGGGGGGGTGAGTAGGGAGAGGGGGAGTTGCAGCTGATGAAGAGGATGGGGGAAAGAGGAAGGAGACGAGGGGGCATAGTATTCATTTTGGAAGAAAGGAGGGTTGGGGGGGATCAGGGTAGCCTTGATGGCCTTAGAGAGGCGTAACGGATGGAGAGAACAAAGGAAGATAAGAAAGAACGGGGGGGGGGGTTGTCATTTGACTGATGGAGGAGGGGTAGTATCTTGGTCACTAGGACCACCAGAGGGCATGCAGAGAGGAGAGAGAGAGAGGAGGAGAGAGAGAGAGCGAGAGAGAGGAGAGAGAGAGAGAGAGAGAGAGGAGGCTTAATTTGTTGTCGTTGGTCTTCATCAGTCTTTCCGTACCCTCCTCTTCCTCACGGCCTGTTTGTGTCCGTCGCCAACGCTGTGGCCCCCCTCGTCTGCCTCCACCTTCTGCTTGGAAACGAGGGATGAAAAAGAAGGGATGAATGAAAGACAAGGTGTCCCAATGTCTACTTTCTCCTGAAGTGTGCACTTCTTCCCACAAATCTAGAAGCATTGGATTGGAGGAGGACTAGTGGGAGTTTCCACCATATTTCTCACACCAGTCATTTCAGTGAAGGGAAGTGAACAAGTGCACACTTTGGGAGGAAGGAGAGATAATTTGGGTGAAGCCAGAGTTTCAGAGGGTGAAATGTGTGACGTTTTGATCTTTCAGAAAACTAAGAGAGTACCTCAGCACTGACATTATCCGATGCTGCCTCATTGGACTTGGTCTCTTCTTCCTCCTCTCCTTCATCCTCCTCCTCCTCCTCATCGTCCTCTTCATCTTCTACGCTGTCCCCTCCAGCTGCCCCACTCTCCTCCTCCGCCTTCTCTTTCTTCTCTTCTGAAAGACAAAAGGAGAAAGAGAGGATATATTAACTAAGGAAAGGAGAAGAAAACATATGGAAGAGAGAACAAGTGAGGGGAGAGGGGGGGAGAGGGAGAGAGGAAGAGAGGGGGGAGGAAGAGAGAGGGAAAACGGGAGAGAGGGGGGGGAGAAAGAGGGAGAGCGGGAAGAGGGAGAAAGAGGGGGAGAGGGAGAGAAAGAGGGAGAGAGAGGGGGAGGGAGAGAGGAAGAGAGGGGGAGGAAGAGAGAGGGAAAGCGGGAGAGAGGGGGGGAAGAGGGAGAAAGAGGGGCGAGAGGGAAAGAGGGAGAGAGAGGGGGAGGAAGAGGGAGAGAGAGGGGGAGGAAGAGGGAGAGAGAGGGGGGAGGAAGAGGGAGAGAGAGGGGGGAGGAAGAGGCAGAGAGAGGGGAGGAATAGGCAGAGAGAGGGGAGGAGGAATAGGCAGAGAGGGGGAGGAAGAGGGAGAGAGAGAAAGAGGGAGAGAGATCTCATGTCTTCTCTCTGACCTGCAGGTTTTGGACTCTCAGTAGCTTTGGCCTTAGCTGCTTGGTCTCCCTTCTCCTCTTCTTCTTCCTCCTCCTCCTCTTCATCATCCTCTTCCTCCTCTTCTACATCGGGTTTAGGCGGGTCCACCTTCTTGTACACATAGTCATCATCTGATTTCTGTCAGAAAGAGAGTCAGAGAGAGAGAGAGAGAGTCAGACAATGAGCTGGTGGTTAGATAGATAAATACCCTCTTAACCTCTTCAACCTATGGGGGCGCTATGTCATTATTGGATAAAAAAACGTGCCCGTTTTAAGCGCAATATTTTGTCACGAAAAGATGCTCGACTATGCATATAATTGCCAGCTTTGGAAAGAAAACATTCTGACGTTTTCAAAACTGCAAAGATATTATCTGTGAGTGCCCCAGAACTGATCTTACAGGCGAAACCAAGATGAAACTTCAAACCGGAAATGAGCAGGATTTTTGACGCTCTGTTTTACTATCGTCTCCTTATAAGGCTGTGAATATGCTGTGAACGAGCTTATGCGCTCTGCCGTTCGTCCAAGATGTCTGCAGCATTGTGACGTGTTTGTAGGCATATCATTGGAAGATTGACCATAAGAGACTACATTTACCTGGTGTCCCGCCCGGTGTCCTGTGTGCGTAATCTGTAGGTCCATGCGCGTTCCATTTCTTCAGAAGAGAAAGTCAACTGCCACGAAGGATTTTATCGTCGATAGATATGTGAAAAACACCTTGAGGATTGATTCTAAACATCGATTTGCCATGTTTCTGTCGATATTATGGAGTTAATTTGGAAAAAAGTTTGCGTTTTAATGACTTAATATATATATATATTTTTTTTTTCTTACCCAAACGTGATTAACAAAACGGAGCGATTAGTCGACACAAATAATATTTTTTGTAAAAACAGAACATTTGCTATCTAACTGAGAGTCTCCTCATTGAAAACATCTGAAGTTCTTCAAAGGTAAATGATTTTATTTGAATCCTTTTCTGGTTTTTGTGAAAATGTTGCCTGCTGAAAGACAGACATAATCCTATGCTAGGCTATCAATACTGTTACACAAATGCTTGTTTAGCTATGGTTCAAAAGCTTGCGGATAGATTTACACAATCCTGGATACAGGTTTTTTTCGTAGCTAAACGTGACGCAGAAAACGGAGCGATTTGTCCTAAACAAATAATCTTTCAGGAAAAACTGAACATTTGCTATCTGAGAGTCTCCTCATTGAAAACATCCGAAGTTCTTCAAAGGTAAATGATTTTATTTGAATGCTTTTCTGGTTTTTGTGAAAATGTTGCCTGCTGAATGCTAACGCTAAATGCTACGCTAAATGCTACACTAGCTATCAATACTGTTACACAAATGCTTGTTTTGCTATGGTTGAGAAGCATATTTTGAAAATCTGAGATGACAGTGTTGTTAACCTCTTCCCTCTACTTTTTTGAACATTCTGTTAAAAATCGCGCAACATTTCAGCGCCCTGCTACTCATGCCAGGAATATAGTATATGCATTTGCTTAGTCTGTGTGGATAGAAAACACTCAGACGTTTATAAAACTGGTTAAATCACTGCTGTGGCTTTACCAGAACGGCATTTACATCGAAAAGCACAGGAAAAACTGATCACTGAAAATGGAAAAATATATCCATGCGCTACTTGAACCCATTGATAAAGGTGAACCACAATTAATTGACTGAGGTTGCAGTACCTACAGCTTCCACACGGTGTCTAGAGTCTTGTCATTTGCCTTCGAGTTTTTTCTTGGTCAAACACATGCAAGGCACCGTATTTCTTCAGGTCTAGGACCGGATATTTTGGTTGAGTTTCTAGCCGGACATTTTTCCAGACGAACAGCTAATGATTTTTACATCGCCTCCTGATGAATTTTATCGCTTATTAACGTTTACTAATACCTAAAGTTGCATTACAAAAGTATTTCGAAGTGTTTTGTGAAAGTTTATCGTCGACTTTTTGAATTTAAAAAAATGACGTTACGTTTTGAAACGATGTTTTTTTCGTTTATCACACAGTCTACATATAACGATATCTAGGCTTTATATGGACCGATTTAATCGAAATAAAGACCCAATAGTGTTTATGGGACATCTAGGAGTGCCAACAAAGAAGATGGTGAAAGGTAATGAATGTTTTCTATTTTATTGTGCGGTTTGTGTAACGCCGAAATGCTAATTATTTTGTTTACGTCCCCTGCGGGTCTTTTGTGTTGTAGTGTATTGTTTCATGCTATCAGATAAATTAGCTTCTCATGCTTTCGCCGAAAGGCATTTTAAAAATCTGACTTGTTGCCTGGATTCACAACGAGTGTAGCTTTAATTCGATACCCTGCATGTGTATTTTAATGAACGTTTGAGTTTTAACTAATACTATTAGCATTTAGCGTAGTGCATTTGCATTTCCAGAGCTCTAGTTGGGACGCAAGCGTCCCGAGTAGAGGGAAGAGGTTTTAACAAAAGGCTAAGCTTGAGAGCAAATAGATTAATTTCATTTCATTTGCGATTTTCATGAATAGTTAACGTTGCGTTATGGTAATGAGCTTGAGGCTGTAGTTACGATACCGGATCCGGGATGGCTCGACGCAAGAAGTTAAGTACAAAGTGGAGGACAGAAGAGCCTCTTAAAGAAGAAGTTACAGGTCTGTGAGAGCCAGAAATCTTGCCTGTTTGTAGGTGACCAAATACTTATTTTCCACCATAATTTGCAAATAAATTCATAAAAAATCCTACAATGTGATTTTCTGGATTTATTTTTCTAATTTTGTCTGTCATAGTTGAAGTGTACCGATGATGAAAATTACAGGCCTCTCTCATAATTTTTAAGTGGGAGAACTTACACAATTGGTGGCTGACTAAATACTTTTTTGCCCCACTGTAGGAGTGTTGTTTGGCTGTATAGTGAAAATGACAACAAGATGAATTGAATATGAAACAGGCAAGAGCAGGAAACACCAGTTTGTGTGAGTAACAAGTCCGTAGTGTTGGTGTGTTACCTTGGGCCAGCAGAATAACACAGTCAGTCCTATGGGCAGACCAACAGTCAGTATGTAGACCACCCAGAGCCACGGTCTCTCCTCTGCTGCCATGGTCAACTGGGAAAACACACCCGGCTGGGGAGGGGGGGGATAATAAGCAAATATAACTGTGTGTTTATGTGAATGAACATTCAGTGAGGAAATATATAAAAAGTGTATGTCTGTGTTCTGCATGTTTGTAAACACAGAAAAACAAGTAACGTCCTCTCACTGTCAACTGTGTTTACTTTCAGCCCTCACCCTCCTATCCAACAGGTCCCAGACATGCCCTAGCCCTCACCCTCCTATCCAACAGGTCCCATACGTGCCCTAGCCCTCACCCTCCTATCCAACAGGTCCCATACGTGCCCTAGCCCTCACCCTCCTATCCAACAGTTCCCAGACGTGCCCTAGCCCTCACCCTCCGATCCAACAGTTCCCAGACGGGCCCTAGCCCTCACCCTCCTATCCAACAGGTTCCAGACGTAATCAATGGGACTGAGATCCGGGCTCTTCGCTGGTCCATGACAGAACACTGATATTCCTGTCTTGCTGGAAATCACGCACAGAACGAGCAGTATGGCTGGTGGCATTGTCATGTTGGAGGGTTATGTCAAGATGAGCCTGCAGGAAGGGTACCACATGAGGGAGGAGGATGTCTTCCCTGTAACGCACAGCGTTGAGACTGGCTGCAATGACAACAAGCTCAGCCCGATGATGCTGTGACACACCGCCCCAGACCATGACGGACCCTCCACCTCCAAATCGATCCCCTCCAGAGTACAGGCCTCTGTGTAAACGCTCATTCCTTCCTCACCTCTAGTGAGACAAAACCGCGACTCATCGGTGAAGAGCACTTTTGCCAGTCCTGTCTGGTCCAGCGACGGTGGGTTTGTGCCCATAGGTAACGTTGTTGCCAGTGATGTCTGGTGAGGACCTGCATTACAACAGGCCTACAAGCCCTCAGTCCAGCCTCTCTCAGCCTATTGCGGACAGTCTGAGAACTGATGGAGGGATTGTGTATTCCTGGTGTAACTCTGGTAGTTGTTGTTGCCATCCTGTACCTGTCCTGTAGGTGTGATGTTTGGATGTACCGACCCTGTGCAGATGTTGTTACACGTGGTCTGCCACTGCGAGGATCATCAACGGTCCATCCTGTCTCCCTGTAGCGCTGTCTTAGGCATCTCACAGTACGGACATTGCAATTTATTTCCCTAGCCACATCTGCAGTCCTCATGCCTCCTTGCAGCATGCCTAAGGCACGTTCAGGAAGATGAGCAGGGACCCTGGGCATCTTTCTTTTGGTGTTTTTCAGCGTCAGTAGAAAGGCCTCTTTAGTGTCCTAAGTTTTCATAACAGTGACCTTAATTGCCTACCGTCTGTAAGCTGTTAGTGTCTTAACGACCATTACACAGGTGCATGTTCATTAATTGTTTATGGTTCACTGAACAAGCATGAAAAACAGTGTTAAACCCTTTACAATGAAGATCTGTGGAGTTATTTGGATTTTTACAAATGATCTTTGAAAGACAGGGTCCTGAAAAAGGGACATTTCTTTTTTTCCCGAGTCTATCTACGTGTGTGTGTGTAGGGTGTGTGTGTCAGTGTGTGTGTACCTCTTTGGCACTAGCCAGTAGTTTCTTAAGTACCCAGCTGTCTTCAGCCCAGCGATCAGCCAACTTTTTATACAACATGTGTTTGCATGTGTTATATATATATATATATCCATCTGTGTGTGTATGTATAAATGTACGCTGAGTGTGTGTGTGTGTGTCATACACACCTCGTTGGCACTAGCCACCAGTTTCTTGAGTCCCCAGCTGTCTCCAGCCCAGCGATCGGCCACCTCTTTATATGAAGTGATGATGAAGTTGTCGAAGTAGATCTCGGAGGTCATGGACCAGAGCTCCAGCCCCACGGCTCTGAACGACGTCATCTGGAACGGAGCCAGGTCCTCGAAGTAGTCCGGGTTCTGGATCTTACGCGGGTTCCACACACCCTGGGAGGGGAGAGGTCACATGTTACAGGACAAGAGACGCTTTTGTGTCCCCACACCCTGGGAGAGGAGAGGCTCCATACACCCTGGGAGAGGAGAGGGGTTCCACACACCCTGGGAGGGGAGAGGTCACATGTTACAGGACAAGACATGCTTTAGTGTCCCCACACCCTGGGAGAGGAGAGGGGAGGGGCTCCACACACCCTGGGAGAGGAGAGGGGAGGGGCTCCACACACCCTGGGAGGGGAGAGGTCACATGTTACAGGACAAGACATGCTTTAGTGTCCCCACACCCTGGGAGAGGAGAGGGGAGGGGAGGGGCTCCACACACCCTCGGAGAGGGGCTCCACACACCCTGGGAGAGGAGAGGGGAGGGGCTCCACACACCCTGGGAGGGGAGAGGTCAAATGTTACAGGACAAGAGACGCTTTAGTGTCCCCACACCCTGGGAGAGGAGAGGGGAGGGGCTCCACACACCCTGGGAGGGGAGAGGTCACATGTTACAGGACAAGAGACGCTTTAGTGTCCCCACACCCTGGGAGAGGAGAGGGGAGGGGCTCCACACACCCTGGGAGAGGAGAGGGGAGGGGCTCCACACACCCTGGGAGGGGAGAGGGGAGGGGCTCCACACACCCTGGGAGGGGAGAGGGGCTTCAGACTGGATAACAGGATATGAAAGGGACAAGTCACTCAGTAGCGATGGACTCAGAGTGGTATTCTGACCTGAGGTCTGTACATGCAGATTGTCATGTACATTTGGGTGAAGCTCTGAACATCAGCCTTACAGACCGACAACAAGACAGGGATCTCAGCCTTACAGACCGACAATAAGACAGGGATCTCAGCCTTACAGACCGACAACAAGACAGGGATCTCAGCCTTATAGACTGACAATAAGACAGGAATCTCAGCCTTATAGACTGACAACAAGACAGGGATCTCAGCCTTATAGACCGACAATAAGACAGGGATCTCAGCCTTATAGACTGACAATAAGACAGGGATCTCAGCCTTATAGACCGACAATAAGACAGGGATCTCAGCCTTATAGACTGACAATAAGACAGGAATCTCAGCCTTATAGACTGACAATAAGACAGGAATCTCAGCCTTATAGACTGACAATAAGACAGGGATCTCAGCCTTATAGACCGACAACAAGACAGGGATCTCAGCCTTATAGACCGACAACAAGACAGGGATCTCAGCCTTATAGACTGACAATAAGACAGGGATCTCAGCCTTACAGACTGACAATAAGACAGGGATCTCAGCCTTATAGACTGACAATAAGACAGGGATCTCAGCCTTATAGACTGACAATAAGACAGGGATCTCAGCCTTATAGACCGACAATAAGACAGGGATCTCAGCCTTATAGACTGACAATAAGACAGGGATCTCAGCCTTATAGACTGACAACAAGACAGGGATCTCAGCCTTACAGACCGACAACAAGACAGGGATCTCAGCCTTATAGACCGACAATAAGACAGGGATCTCAGCCTTATAGACTGACAATAAGACAGGGATCTCAGCCTTATAGACTGACAATAAGACAGGGATCTCAGCCTTATAGACTGACAATAAGACAGGGATCTCAGCCTTACAGACTGACAATAAGACAGGGATCTCAGCCTTACAGACTGACAATAAGACAGGGATCTCAGCCTTATAGACTGACAATAACCTAATGAAAACAGTGCCTTCAGGAAGGGATTATGTTACCTGGTAGTGGGGGTTGTCCACCAGAGGAGCCTTCCACTTGCCCTTGTACTGAGGGTTGTTGATGGTAGGGGGTTTCCACTGCCCACATCCAGGGGCTGTCTCACACACTGGGTTAGGAACCTGAGGGGCCTCCCACTCTCCATCCATCTCTTCATCCCTACAGAGAGATAAAGGAGAGAGAGATAAAAGAGAGAGACAGAGAGATGAGAGATGGTGAGAGATAGAGAGAGAGACAGAGAGATGGTGAGAGGAGAGATAAAGGAGAGAGAGAGATGGTGATTGTAGATAAAGGAGCGAGAGAGAGATAGAGATAAAGGAGAGAGAGATGGATGTAAAGAAATGAGAGAAAGACAGAAAAAGAGGAGTTGCTCAACACATCTTTCTTCCCAAAACAAGCGTTTTTATTGATGTGTGTGTTCAGGGTGTTTACCAGTCGTCTGGTTTCTCGGCGGCAGGGTCGGCTACAAACTCCGGCTCGTCGTCCAGCCATCCCTCTGGCTTCACAGCATCAGGGTCCTGGATCGTAGCCGGAGCCTCCTCATCCCTGGAACACAAGATGCCAAATGGTTTGGCATTAAAAACCAGGCACGTTGCTCAACATTACCCCTAGAGGCACAATATGTAGAAATCACAAACACCATCACATGGCTGCAAATAATAGTTTCACAATAGTTTTGCATCATTTTCAGTTTGTGACAAAACAAAGGTAGAGAATCATTGTACCATCTAAACCTCTGTGACAGCTGGTGGACAAAAAAATAAAACGTTTTTAAAAATCAACTTAAGGGCAGGAAGCATAGAAACGGCACATATAGAACATATCTACCCCTCATCAGACTTGCTTCCAATGATAGATATACACTCAGTGGACAGTTTATTCGGTACACCCATCTAATACTGGGTCGGGACCCCCTTTGCCTCCAGAACAGACTGAATTCTTTGGGGCGTTGAAACCATTGCTCAATTGTTATCAGGGGGACCGAACATGTGCCAGGAAAACATTCCCCACACCACGTGACTCATTGTCTTGAATGGGGTGGTGTACCTAATAAACTGACCACGGAGTGTAAACTCACATTTCTATGTGAATTTGGTCAGGTGGCCTACAAAGCTATATGATACAGCTTTAATAGATGCGTTATATCTACAGTCCTTAAAGAAGTTACGTTTTAGAATACAAATCCTTCAGAACTAGACGCTCTTCCTCAGTCACGCTCTTCCTCAGTCACGCTCTTCCTCAGTCACGCTCTTCCTCAGTCACGCTCTACCTCAGTCACGCTCTACCTCAGTCACGCTCTACCTCAGTCACGCTCTACCTCAGTCACGCTCTACCTCAGTCACGCTCTACCTCAGTCACGCTCTACCTCAGTCACGCTCTACCTCAGTCACGCTCTACCTCAGTCACGCTCTACCTCAGTCACGCTCTACCTCAGTCACGCTCTACCTCAGTCACGCTCTACCTCAGTCACGCTCTACCTCAGTCACGCTCTACCTCAGTCACGCTCTACCTCAGTCACGCTCTACCTCAGTCACGCTCTACCTCAGTCACGCTCTACCTCAGTCACGCTCTACCTCAGTCATGCTCTACCTCAGTCATGCTCTACCTCAGTCATGCTCTACCTCAGTCATGCTCTACCTCAGTCATGCTCTACCTCAGTCATGCTCTACCTCAGTCATGCCTGCCAACACCTGATTTTCTTTTAGTCACAACTCCCCCCAAAAAAGAATTCACAAAAAGTGTTGTTGAAGTTGAACCCACCAGTTGTCAGGTTTGACAGCCTCTGGGTCTGGTATCTTGGCCCTCTCGTCCCAGTCTTCAGGTTTAGAGTCAGTGGGATCGTCTATCTCCTTGGTGGGGTTAACAGGAGGAACCACATCATGAAGCAGAGAGCCACGACTGACACTGCTCTGGTCTACCAGGATCTCATAGCTGTTGTCTGGGTTCAGGACTTGATGGGGGAGAGAGGAGGGAGGGGAGAGAGGAGGAAGGGGAGAGAGGGAGGGGGAGAGAGGGAGGGGGGAGAGAGGGTGGGGGAGAGAGAGGAGGAAGGGGAGAGAGGAGGAAGGGGAGAGAGGGAGGGGGAGAGGGGGAGGAGGGAGGGAGGGAGAGAGGGTGGGGGGGGGGGAGAAGGGAGGGGGAGAGGGGGAGGAGGGAGGGAGGGAGAGAGGGTGGGGGGAGAGAGAGGAGGAGGGGGAGTAACAGACAGTTACATGAGTTCGGAAAAGAGAGTAACTTGTCCTGGACACACACATCGTCTCTTATCTCAATGTGTCTGTTACAAATTCCCTTCCGGTCAGTGTCATCAGCACAACCCTGAGGTCCATCCCCCCATCGGAGCCTGAGGTCCATCCCCCCATCGGAGCCTGAGGTCCTTCCCCATCCCCCCCACGTCTCCATCAGGTAGTAATATCTGTCTCTACAATACTGTCAGTCTCCATCAGGTAGTAACATCTGTCTCTACAATACTGTCAGTCTCCATCAGGTAGTAACATCTGTCTCTACAATACTGTCAGTCTCCATCAGGTAGTAACATCTGTCTCTACAATACTGTCAGTAACATCTGTCTCTACAATACTGTCAGTCTCCATCAGGTAGTAACATCTGTCTCTACAATACTGTCAGTCTCCATCAGGTAGTAACATCTGTCTCTACAATACTGTCAGTCTCCATCAGGTAGTAACATCTGTCTCTCTGTCAGTCTCCATCAATATCTGTCTCTACAAGTCTACAATACTGTCTCCATCAGGTAGTAACATCTGTAACATCTGTCAGTCTCCATCAGGTAGTAACATCTGTCTCTACAATACTGTCAGTCTCCATCAGGTAGTAACATCTGTCTCTACAACTGTCAGTCTCCATCAGGTAGTAACATCTGTCTCTACAATACTGTCAGTCTCCATCAGGTAGTAACATCTGTCTCTACAATACTGTCAGTCTCCATCAGGTAGTAACATACTGTCAGTCTCCATCAGGTAGTAACATCTGTCTCTACAATACTGTCAGTCTCCATCAGGTAGTAACATCTGTCTCTACAATACTGTCAGTCTCCATCAGGTAGTAACATCTGTCTCTACAATACTGTCAGTCTCCATCAGGTAGTAACATCTGTCTCTACAATACTGTCAGTCTCCATCAGGTAGTAACATCTGTCTCTACAATACTGTCAGTCTCCATCAGGTAGTAACATCTGTCTCTACAATCTGTCAGTCTCCATCAGGTAACATCTGTCTCTACAATACTGTCAGTCTCCATCAGGTAGTAACATCTGTCTCTACAATACTGTCAGTCTCCATCAGGTAGTAACATCTGTCTCTACAATACTGTCAGTCTCCATCAGGTAGTAACATCTGTCTCTACAATACTGTCAGTCTCCATCAGGTAGTAACATCTGTCTCTACATACTGTCAGTCTCCATCAGTAGTAACATCTGTCTCTACAATACTGTCAGTAACATCAGGTAGTAACATCTGTCTCTACAATACTGTCAGTCTCCATCAGGTAGTAACATCTGTCTCTACAATACTGTCAGTCTCCATCAGGTAGTAACATCTGTCTCTACACTGTCAGTCTCCATCAGGTAGTAACATCTGTCTCTACAATACTGTCAGTCTCCATCAGGTAGTAACATCTGTCTCTACAATACTGTCAGTCTCCATCAGGTAGTAACATCTGTCTCTACAATACTGTCAGTCTCCATCAGGTAGTAACATCTGTCTCTACAATACTGTCAGTCTCCATCAGGTAGTAACATCTGTCTCTACAATACTGTCAGTCTCCATCAGGTAGTAACATCTGTCTCTACAATACTGTCAGTCTCCATCAGGTAGTAACATTTCTGTCTCTACAATACTGTCAGTCTCCATTAGGTAGTAACATCTGTCTCTACAATACTGTCAGTCTCCATTAGGTAGTAACATCTGTCTCTACAATACTGTCAGTCTCCATCAGGTAGTAACATCTGTCTCTACAATACTGTCAGTCTAACTCAGGTAGTAACATCTGTCTCTACAATACTGTCAGTCTCCATCAGGTAGTAACATCTGTCTCTACAATACTGTCAGTCTCCATCAGGTAGTAACATCTGTCTCTACAATACTGTCAGTCTAACTCAGGTAGTAACATCTGTCTCTACAATACTGTCAGTCTCCATCAGGTAGTAACATTTCTGTCTCTACAATACTGTCAGTCTCCATCAGGTAGTAACATCTGTCTCTACAATACTGTCAGTCTCCATCAGGTAGTAACATCTGTCTCTACAATACTGTCAGTCTCCATCAGGTAGTAACATCTGTCTCTACAATACTGTCAGTCTCCATCAGGTAGTAACATCTGTCTCTACAATACTGTCAGTCTCCATCAGGTAGTAACATCTGTCTCTACAATACTGCCAGTCTCCATCAGGTAGTAACATCTGTCTCTACAATACTGTCAGTCTCCATCAGGTAGTAACATCTGTCTCTACAATACTGTCAGTCTCCATCAGGTAGTAACATCTCTGTCTCTACAATACTGTCAGTCTCCATCAGGAAGTAACATCTGTCTCTACAATACTGTCAGTCTCCATCAGGTAGTAACATCTGTCTCTACAATACTGTCAGTCTCCATCAGGTAGTAACATCTGTCTCTACAATACTGTCAGTCTCCATCAGGTAGTAACATCTGTCTCTACAATACTGTCAGTCTCCATCAGGTAGTAACATCTGTCTCTACAATACTGCCAGTCTCCATCAGGTAGTAACATCTGTCTCTACAATACTGTCAGTCTCCATCAGGTAGTAACATCTGTCTCTACAATACTGTCAGTAACATCTCTGTCTTTACAATACTGTCAGTCTCCATCAGGTAGTAACATCTCTGTCTCTACAATACTGTCAGTCTCCATCAGGTAGTAATAACTGTCTCTACAATACTGTCAGTCTCCATCAGGTAGTAACATCTGTCTCTACAATACTGTCAGTCTCCATCAGGTAGTAACATCTCTGTCTCTACAATACTGTCAGTCTCCATCAGGTAGTAACATCTGTCTCTACAATACTGTCAGTCTCCATCAGGTAGTAACATCTGTCTCTACAATACTGTCAGTCTCCATCAGGTAGTAACATCTGTCTATACAATACTGTCAGTCTCCATCAGGTAGTAACATCTGTCTCTACAATACTGTCAGTCTCCATCAGGTAGTAACATCTGTCTCTACAATAACATCTGTCAGTCTCCATCAGGTAGTAACATCTGTCTATACAATACTGTCAGTCTCCATCAGGTAGTAACATCTGTCTCTACAATACTGTCAGTCTCCATCAGGTAGTAACATCTGTCTCTACAATACAGTCAGTAACATCTCTGTCTCTACAATACTGTCAGTCTCCATCAGGTAGTAACATCTGTCTCTACAATACAGTCAGTAACATCTCTGTCTCTACAATACTGTCAGTCTCCATCAGGTAGTAACATCTGTCTCTACAATACTGTCAGTAACATCTCTGTCTCTACAATACTGTCAGTCTCCATCAGGTAGTAACATCTGTCTCTACAATACTGTCAGTCTCCATCAGGTAGTAACATCTGTCTCTACAATACTGTCAGTCTCCATCAGGTAGTAACATCTGTCTCTACAATACTGTCAGTCTCCATCAGGTAGTAACATCTGTCTCTACAATACTGTCAGTCTCCATCAGGTAGTAATAACTGTCTCTACAATACTGCCAGGACACCGCCCTTAGCCGTGGTATATTGGCCATATACCACACACCCCTGAGGTGCCTTATTGCTATTATAAACTGGTTACCAACGTAATTTGAGCAGTACAAATAAAATGTTTTGTCATACCCGTTGTATACGGTCTGATATACCACGGCTGTCAGCCAATCAGCATTCAGGGCTCCAACCACCCAGTTTGTAATGTATCCAGTCCCCAGCCATGTATTTCTGCTCTGTGACTTGGTGTATGTACTCATTACCTCTGTTTCTGTCCCTTACAGAGCCACCACCATCCCCATGTTCATCTCCAGTGTGTATCAATTAAAATGTCTGTGTGTGTCAACTGTTGGGGTGCAGGGTTCCCCTCTAACCGGGGGCGGAGTCAGTGGGTCACAAACCAGTAAACACGTAGAGCGGGGTTGCTCACTATCACGGTCTTTCCACGATTCCTCTCCCCCCCCCCCCCCCCTCTCTCTCCCCTCCACCCACCGCCTCCTCTCCTGCCCACCCCCTCTCCTGCCCACCCCCCCTCTCTCTCCCTTACCCCCCCATCTCCCCCCCCACCCCCTCCTCTCTCTCCCTTACCCCCTCCTCTCTCCCTTACCCCCCCATCTCCCCCCCACCCCCTCCTCTTCTCTCCCCTACCCCTCCACCCCCTCCTCTCTCTCCCCCACCTCCCCCCCTACCCCCTCATCCTACCCAGTGTGTAGAGATGAGTCTTCTTGTCGGTGTAGAACTTCTTCAGGTCGACGTCGGGCCTCTTGGCGTGTTTCTCCTCCAGGTCGTTGTTCAGAGGGCTCCTGTGGCGGAAGATGAAGTGCAGCTTGTAGTCCTCTCCACACTTATCAGGCCCAAACATGATGCTGTAGGAGGTACGGTCATTAAACTGATCCTAGAACAGCACAACAGTAAGGTACATGGTTACACACTTATCAGGCCCAAACATGATGCTGTAGGAGGTACGGTCATTAAACTGATCCTAGAACAGCACAACAGTAAGGTACAGGGTTACACACTTATCAGGCCCAAACATGATGCTGTAGGACTTTTCGGTCATTAAACTGATCCTAGAACAGCACAACAGTAAGGTACAGGGTTTACAGTATAAATAGAGAGTTAACTTTAGAAGTGGGAGCCAGGTCAAAGGTCAAGTATATATAGTAACAACACCAACAGATCTGGGACTAACCAACAACATAGATCAGATTATAGTAGACAACACCAACAGATCTGTGACTAGACTAACCAACAACATAGATCAGATTATAGTAACAACACCAACAGATCTGTGATCTGGGACTAGACTAACCAACAACATAGATCAGATTATAGTAACAACACCAACAGATCTGTGACTAGACTAACCAACAACATAGATCAGATTATAGTAACAACACCAACAGATCTGTGATCTGGGACTAGACTAACCAACAACATAGATCAGATTATAGTAACAACACCAACAGATCTGTGATCTGGGACTAGACTAACCAACAACATAGATCAGATTATAGTAACAACACCAACGTACCAGATCCAGGCCATCTTCGTCCGACAGCAGTTTGATGTAGGCTCCACCACAGTCAATACCATCCTGGAAGTTCACCTCATACCTAAGATAAACGCACACAGGTTTCTCTCTAAACGTTCAGCAGTTAATATAAATGAGCTTCAAGTCAAAAGGCTCATTTTGAAAAGGCACTTTTTATAATACATACACAAAAAAAAGGGTAAGTCAAAGGTGAGAGGTTAAAGGTCAAACTCACTGTACGACCAGGGCATCGTCCCGGAAGAGGAAGGGTCTGTCCAACAGGGAGGCGATGGCGTGATGTTTGGCCCGGGACTTCAGAACCAGACCCATGTCTCCTGGTACTTTATTCTCCTTCAGCTGCTCCACAGACCACTTACCTGGAGAGGAGAGAGGGGCCAGGAGAGGGGTCAGGAGAGGAGAGAGGGGTCAGGAGAGGAGAGAGGGGTCAGGAGAGGGAGAGAGGGGTCAGGAGAGGAGAGAGGGGTCAGGGAGGGGTCAGGAGAGGAGAGAGGGGTCAGGAGAGGAGAGAGGGGTCAGGAGGGGAGAGAGGGGTCAGGAGAGGAGAGAGGGGTCAGGAGGGGAGAGAGGGGTCAAATTGTAGAAGAAACGGGGTCGTCTCTCACTGACACACTGGCAAAAAGACACGTGTGAGGGCCCATACAAGTGGAGAGTGTAGAGTGGGGGCAAAAACTGTCTGGCTCTTCCCATCATAGAGAAGGGTCCGCTGGTGAACTCAAACTGACACAACGACTAGATTCCAGTTTAACAACGTTAACTAAACTGTATTTCCACAATACATGTGTGCCATTGCACTCGGGTCCATCAACAGAGAGACTACTGCCCAGCAGTACTAATAACAGAGTGACAGCGCCGTAATAACAGAGATACAGGGATACGTGACCTTAACAGTGGTGGTTGAAGAAACAGGGTCGTCTCTCACTGACACACTGGCAAAAAGTGTCCATAAAACACACACAAGTGGAGAGTGTAGAGGGGGGGGGGCAAGAATGGTCTGTTTCTCACCATCATATTTAGCAATTTCATCGTCTGCGTCTTCCTTCATCGTCTTTGACACCTGCCACCTGTCCAGTGAGCCGTCATCAAAGGTCTCTGAGAAGTACACTTCTCCGATGGGAACAGGAGTCTTGTAGGTCACCTGTGTGTTTCAGCCAATGGGGCGGAGGGATTACTTTGTGTGTGAAATGGAACACAAACTGAGGGATATATAATGTAGGGCTCCAGATTCTTCACCCTTTTTCCAGAAGTGTACACTTGCACACTACCCGTCATGGATTTAAATAAGATGTCTGGGGGGATTTTCCATCATCATTATAAAACCCAGAACCGTGGAGAATCGGGACTCGGCCTAGTACACATTTACTGACATGATTTCCTGAAGGCCCCGGCTAAAATTGGGGTTATGACAGTGAGGTTGTAGTTAGGTTTTAGCTAGCTAAGGGAACACAAAAAGAATAGGCAAATTATGAGAGTTTCAAACTCAAAACGGTAGAGAGACACTTGGAGGGCGTAAAGAAAACACACCAGGCATCCAAAATGGCACCCTATTTCCAAGAGACGGCACGGCACGACTTCTGACCAGGCCCCACACACGTGGGACACTACATAGGGAGAAGGGTGCCATCTCAAATGTCCCCACCTAGTTCATCCTACTTCCTATTGGGTGACGTTTGACCCTTTACTGACCTGGAAGGAGACGTTGGCATCGGTTCCCTTCTCCTCTTCCGCCTCCCCTTCCATCTCCGCCTCTCCCTCCATCTCTGCTGAGTCTTCCCTATCTTCTACCATGTCTTCCACCATAGCTTCCTCCATTTCATCCTCCATCTCCAGGTCCAGGTCACCCTGAGCTTCAGCCTGGGACTCAGAGAGAGCCAGGAGGGAGAGGAGCAGCACACACGTCCAGCCCCACCACAGCTTCATCTGGAGAGAGACGTGGAGATGGACAGTAGGGGGAAGGGAGGAGAGTGGGAAAGGGAATAAAGAGGGTGGGAGAGGTGAGGGGTTGGGAAGGACAATGTGAGAGGAGGGGGGAATGGAGTGGGTGGGGGGGGGTTGAGAGAGGGAGTGACGTGACAGTGGGGATGGGGAGCGTGTGAAGTAAGGGTGGAAATGGAGGATTTGAGGAAGAGGGACCAAGAGAGAGAGAAAAGCAAAGAAAGAGGTCAGGAATAAGGTTAATACACTTCTGATTTCAAAAGCATTTTTCCAGAAACTATCTTTCCATCTACAAATATTTTCTAAAAACAAATTAAGGTTTTGTCACTGTACTACAATTTGGCAGTATGCAAGGAAATGGATGGTTTTCACCAGAGAAAGATTATACATGGCTCTGCTTTTTACAATGAAAATATATTTCTGAATTTAAAAAAAACAGACACCCTAAATCAGGTTTCAAAGATGACTCATGAATCCATGCAAAAATGGTTTTCTGCATTTCAATGACTTGCAAAATATTCACTCGTCATCGACCAGGCCACTTTTCAGTATATACCTCGACAAGCATTTCATCATCTTGAATCAATACGATTGCCAGCTACAATTGAGTAAATGTTGAATATGGCTTGATACAGTATTTTAGAAATAAATGTCCCTCGGGGTTGGAGTAAACATAACGATTGACGGAGCGTCTGGGGGAGGTGGATGTGGGTCGCCAACAAAAGCAAGGAGCCACTGTCCCTCAGGCCAAACTACAGTTCCCTAGGGGATGCCCATATGCCCCGAGAGAGAGCAACACAATTAACCTACAGCTGCCGACCAGAAGTGTCCACAAAACTCCACAGAGCCAGGATTGTTAGCAAGGACTACTGTAGCTACTACTACTTCTAGAACAATCTGTCAGGCTACGCGCATTATCAAGACATCACATCAGCAAGCTATCTTTCATCATATTTCTATCACGTCTTTTTTTTATAGGAAGCAAGTTATTTCAGATATATTTAAGTTATGTGGAATGTCGGCAATTTTGGCATTAGCTAACGTTACTGCACAAGCAAAGCTAAATAACGAACTAGGTAACGTCAGTTAACCAACGTTTTTCGCGACAGTTCACCGGACGTCCCTCGTTATCAACCCCGGTCCGTGTGAGGCGCGAATTAGCGGGCTAGCAGAGCGTTAACAATAGCTAGCTATGTGGTTACTAAATGCAGCGACATTGCAGACATATTCATAAAGCCTAACGTGTCAAATGTAAACATATTCACATTTTGAGAAAACGTGCCTGTCTGAGAAAAATGCACTACGTTAGAAAGCTAAGTTTAGCCAGCTAATGGCTATGCTAAACTAACAAAATGTTGTGTTGCAGTTGTCAGGGAAGAATGAATGAGTGTAGCTAACTAGATACATATTAAGCAAACAAACCTTGTGCAGTTGGGGGAGAAAAAAAAAGATTCCAAGTTGTGTGATGTTTTCTACGCCAATATCCTCAAACAACTTTATTTTCACTGCGTTCGACCCAGTTGGAGTAAAACCGCGGGTACCGAGGCCTGGAGGAGCGGGATGGACGGATCACCGTGGAGACCCTCGAACGGCGATGACGGGAAGAGACTTCTGCTCACTGCGCATGCCTGAACCAGACAACCAGAGAACGCCATTGGGGTGCCCATTTCAAAATAAAAGTGCTCTGCCTTGTAATAACAAACTAATTTTCGATCTATCGTTCTATGTACATCCTCAATGCATAACAGTTTAGATATTTGTAATTTAAATGTTATGAAATAATTAGCTTGTGTCCGTTATCTTGTGAGATAAATCCATGCAGAAAGAGATTTGTCCAAAAGTAGACAATTAATGCAAGTTATTGGATAAACATCCAACATTTATTATTATTTTAATTATTATTTTATTTAAATAATTATGACTTTAGAAATACATTGTGGATGGTTGCTACAATTTGAAGAATAGTGTAATACATTTGAGCAAATATACCTCATTTTGATTACTTTTATTGTGATAACTTCTATGTTGCTCTTCCGGAGCAGAGTTCATGAATGTTGACGATTGTTGAAACGTGAACACATGTTAATTAACAAAAAAACACACCGGCATAGCAATATACAATTCATAGACAGCCAACATGAGAGATACGCCGTTATCAAACTGCGAGCGGGACTTTTTACTCAAAGCTATTCAAGAAAAAAAGGTAGCTGATGCAATTTGTGTATTCTTCCATGTGAATGAAACGTGCTAGCTGAGATAGCCAGATATGCTAGTTAGCTGACATAAATGGCCAATTTAGATGTGGGAACCCAAACTAAAATATTGTACAGTGTCTATCTCTGTCTACCAACGTTACAGAGTTTGTTAGAGTTCTGGGTCATTGTACATAACCTGTTGTAAACTTGAGCTACCTAGCTAGCTAATTATCTGTCGATGCATCGTTGCTATACTAGCTATAAATATTTACGATACATAATCTCGCTCAATAATGTGTACCTGCAGCGCTTGGATGGGAGACAGACCTATGACTACAGGAGCATCAAGATCTCGTTCGGGACAGATTATGGATGCTGCTTTGTTGACCTGGGGAAGACGAGGCGAGTGTTCCTGCCTTCGAAGGCAAAGAAATTACAGTTGACCAGTGGCTCTCAACCAAAGCTACTGGCCTATCTAAAGCGGATCGTTGAGAAGACCCAAGGCTTACTGCTAAAAATGTAGATGACGGGTGCCAAATGCACTTGGTGGCACAGTAACCGAAAATGGTTGACAGCCATTCTTAGTGGAGTTGGCTTTCTTGTTACTAACATGGCAGGCTTTTGCACTACGTTTGCATACATCTGAAAGGCCTGGATACAAGTATGGCATTAGCTGTACCTTGCTATCTGATTGGATTGGCAGAATTGTTTTGCCATATATCCATCCTTTCAGATCTATAAAGCAGCATAGGTGACAGTGGTAGGGGCTAGGTGACAGTGGTAGGGGCTAGGTGACAGTGGTAGGGGCTAGGTGACAGTGGTAGGGGCTAGGTGACAGTGGTAGGGGCTAGGTGACAGTGGTAGGGGCTAGCTGACAGTGGTAGGGGCTAGCTGACAGTGGTAGGGGCTAGCTGACAGTGGTAGGGGCTAGCTGACAGTGGTAGGGGCTAGGTGACAGTGGTAGGGGCTAGGTGACAGTGGTAGGGGCTAGGTGACAGTGGTAGGGGCTAGGTGACAGTGGTAGGGGCTAGCTGACAGTGGTAGGGGCAATGTGACAGTGGTAGGGGCTAGGTGACAGTGGTAGGGGTTAGGTGACAGTGGTAGGGGATAGCTGACAGTGGTAGGGGCTAGCTGACAGTGGTAGGGGATAGCTGACAGTGGTAGGGGCTAGCTGACAGTGGTAGGGGTTAGCTGACAGTGGTAGGTGCTAGGGGCTAGGTGACAGTGGTAGGGGCTAGGTGACAGTGGTAGGTGCTAGGTGACAGTGGTAGGGGCTAGGTGACAGTGGTAGGGGCTAGGTGACAGTGGTAGGTGCTAGGGGCTAGCTGACAGTGGTAGGGGCTAGCTGACAGTGGTAGGGGCTAGGTGACAGTGGTAAGGGCTAGGTGACAGTGGTAGGTGCTAGGGGCTAGGTGACAGTGGTAGGGGCTAGGTGACAGTGGTAAGGACTAGGTGACAGTGGTAGGTGCTAGGGGCTAGGTGACAGTGGTAGGGGCTAGGTGACAGTGGTAGGTGCTAGGGGCTAGGTGACAGTGGTAAGGGATAGGTGACAGTGGTAGGGGCTAGGTGACAGTGGTAAGGGATAGGTGACAGTGGTAGGTGCTAGGGGCTAGGTGACAGTGGTAGGGGCTAGGGGCTAGCTGACAGTGGTAGGGGCTAGGTGACAGTGGTAGGGGCTAGGTGACAGTGGTAAGGGCTAGGTGGTAGGGGGTAGGGGCTAGGTTACAGTGGTAGGGGCTAGGTTACAGTGGTAGGGGCTAGGTGACAGTGGTAGGGGCTAGGTGACAGGGGTAGCGGCTAGGGGCTAGGTGACAGTGGTAGGGGCTAGGTGACAGTGGTAGGGGCTAGGTGACAGTGCTAGGGGTGGTTTGAGATTAACTTTGTACGTTTGGGCTCCTGAGTGGCGCAGCAGTCAAACGCACTGCATCTCAGTGCAAGAGGCGTCACTACAGTCCCTGGTTTGAATCCAGGCTGGTTCTGGCCGGGGTAGGCCGTCATTGTAAATAAGAATTTGTTCTTAACCGAGTTGTCTGGTTAAATAAAAAAAAATAAAAAATGGTGTGTTCCTAACCTCCAGGATCATGGCCCAGGTGTCCTGTGAGCTCATTACTCCGAAAGAGAACCGACCGAATGAAGGACTCATTTTCTTCAACATTGAGCTGTCTCCCATGGCTTCTCCAGCATTTGAGATGGGCAGGTACGAGTCCTACTATGTTTTTACTTCATAAGGCTATAGTGTAAATTGCATCTGAAAAACGATCACTGAAAATGTTTTATCTGCGTGGTTGTCCTTCCCCCTTCTTGATCTCTCTCTCTCTCTCTCTCTCTCTCTCTGTCTCTCTCTATCTCTAGGCAGTCAGAGCTGTTGGTGAAGCTGAACAGACAGCTGGAGAGATGCCTCAGGAACTCCAAGTGTATAGACACAGAGTCTCTGTGTGTGGTGTCTGGAGAGAAGGTACACACAAACACACACCTGAAGTTTGGCATGAAGGCTGTGAACGAAAGTCCCCAAATTGGGTTTCAATTCCAGTCAATTCAGGAAGTAAACCAAATTCCAATTTGAAATGTTCTCCATTGAAAAGCATTTGAAGATAATTGTTATTTCAGTCTAATTCCTGAATTGACAGGAACTCAATATTTGGAAGGTGTTTTTAATGTTTTGTACACTCAGTGTATATCTACTGGTCTTCCAAGGTATAATGCCTATCTGTCTACCTGTCTATTTCTCCAGATGTGCTACAGATCTATAATGCCTATCTACCTGTCTATTTCTCCAGATGTGGTACAGATCTATAATGCCTATCTACCTGTCTATTTCTCCAGATGTGGTACAGATCTATAATGCCTATCTACCTGTCTATTTCTCCAGATGTGGTACAGATCTATAATGCCTATCTACCTGTCTATTTCTCCAGATGTGCTACAGATCTATGTCTATATCTACCTGTCTATTTCTCCAGATGTGGTACAGATCTATGTCTATATCTACCTGTCTATTTCTCCAGATGTGCTACAGATCTATGTCTATATCTACCAGTCTATTTCTCCAGATGTGGTACAGATCTATGTCTATATCTACCTGTTTATGTCTCCAGATGTGGTACAGATCTATGTCTATATCTACCTGTTTATGTCTCCAGATGTGGTACAGATCTATGTCTATATCTACCTGTTTATGTCTCCAGATGTGGTACAGATCTATGTCTATATCTACCTGTTTATGTCTCCAGATGTGGTACAGATCTATGTCTATATCTACCTGTCTATGTCTCCAGATGTGGTACAGATCTATGTCTGTGTAATTAGTGTGTCTGTGTATCTCCAGGTGTGGCAGATTAGGGTGGACGTCCACTTGCTGAACCACGATGGTAACCTAATGGACGCTGCCAGCATTGCTGCCATCGCGGCCCTCTGTCACTTCAGACGGCCCGATGTGGGCATCCAGGGAGAGGAAGTCACTGTGGTGAGGAGAGGGGTGGGGTGGGGGCGACGCTATCGACAACTAATGCCATGGCAACAATCTTTGACATTGATTACACCCCTGGGTGGTGTTAATTAGGAACCAAACTGACAAACAGGGAAGGACCACCTGGATTTGTCTAATAAGACACACACATTTTTGTCACACGTTGCAAAAGGTTTTAAAAATGTCACCTGTTGCATGCCCTAATGAACACAACCCCAATTTATTATGATTTAACCCTTCATGTGTCTGTTCCACAGTACAGTACAGAGGAGAGAGACCCCATTCCCCTCAGCATCTACCACATGCCCATCTGTGTCAGTTTCTCCTTCTTCCAACAAGGGTAGGTCCCTGTTATATAAGATCACCTGTATGTTTGATATCACTATCAGACAGTGATGGCTGCCATTGCAGATCTCTCACTGCCTCTCTTCCCTTTCCTCTCCTGTTCTCCTTCTCTCTCTCTTCCCTTCCCTTTCCTCTCCTGTTCTCCTTCTCTCCTCTCTCCCTTTCCTCTCCTGTTCTCCTTCTCTCCTCTCTTCCCTTTCCTCTCCTGTTCTCCTTCTCTCCTCTCTTCCCTTTCCTCTCCTGTTCTCCTTCTCTTCTTCCCTTTCCTCTCCTGTTCTCCTTCTCTTCCCTTTCCTCTCCTGTTCTCCTTCTCTCCTCTCTTCCCTTTCCTCTCCTGTTCTCCCTCTCTTCCCTTTCCTCTCCTGTTCTCCTTCTCTTCCCTTTCCTCTCCTGTTCTCCTTCTCTTCCCTTTCCTCTCCTGTTCTCCTTCTCTCCTCTCTTTCCTCTCCTGTTCTCCTTCTCTCCTCTCTTCCCTTTCCTCTCCTTTTCTCCTTCTCTCCTCTCTTCCCTTTCCTCTCCTGTTCTCCTTCTTTCCACTGTTCTCTATGTCCTATCTCATATCCCCTCTCCTATCCCTCTCTCTCTGCTCCAGGACCTACCTGTTGGTTGACCCGTGTGAGCGTGAGGAGCGTGTGATGGACGGCCTGCTGATGATAGCCATGAACAAACACAGAGAGATCTGCTCCATCCAGTCTAGTGGAGGCATCATGCTGCTCAAAGACCAGGCGGGTACTGGGGAGCCATAAAGATAGTCAGCTGCTCAAAGACCAGGCGGGTACTGGGGAGCCATAAAGATAGTCAGCTGCTCAAAGACCAGGCCGGTACTGGGGAGCCATAGAGATAGTCAGCTGCTCAAAAGGCCAGGCGGGTACTGGGGAGCCATAGAGATTAGTCAGCTGCTCAAAAGACCAGGTGGGTACTGGGGAGCCATAGAGATACAGTCAGCTGCTCAAAAGACCAGGCGGGTACTGGGGAGCCATAGAGATACAGTCAGCTGCTCAAAAGACCAGGCGGGTACTGGGGAGCCATAGAGATAGTCAGCTGCTCCAAAGACCAGGCGGGTACTGGGGAGCCATAGAGATACCGTCAGCTGCTCAAAGACCAGGCGGGTACTGGGGGGCCATAGAGATAGTCAGCTGCTCAAAGACCAGGCGGGTACTGGGGGGCCATAGAGATAGTCAGCTGCTCAAAGACCAGGCGGGTACTGGGGGGCCATAGAGATAGTCAGCTGCTCCAAAGACCAGGCGGGTACTGGGGGGCCATAGAGATAGTCAGCTGCTCCAAAGACCAGGCGGGTACTGGGGGGCCATAGAGATAGTCAGCTGCTCCAAAGACCAGGCGGGTACTGGGGAGCCATAGAGATACCGTCAGCTGCTCAAAGACCAGGCGGGTACTGGGGAGTTAATGCAACTCTGGATCCTTGTCCCTGTACGGTCAGACCCGGGATGCCAACCCACGACCACAACAACACTTTCTACGCTCAAATCAGCATGCTAAACACTTGTCTAGATATCATAACCATGGCTTTGGTAGGCCAGGGGGCTGATAATATTCAGGATGGATACGAGCATACTCTAGCTACTTCACTGTGAATTGTATCTCTAAAACATGCTGTGTTTGTACAGGTCCTCAGGTGCAGTAAGATCGCTAGTGTCAAAGTGTCAGAGATCACAGAGCTAATCAACAAAGCCTTGGAGAACGACAAGAAAGCCAGGTGGGTCACGTCAACTTGGTCTCGTTAACGTTCATTTTGACTTTGTGGCTGTGCTATCGAGTGGAAACCCGTTTATATAAACTCCGTGACTGGTGTTGCTACTTTGGCGTCATTTCATTTTTGGATTCCAATCAATTTCTCTTTTTGAATATCGGTTATTTCAGAAAAACTGGGGGTAAGTTTGGCTTCGCAGAGTCGTTGCCCAAGGAGCGAATCACAGCGCTGAAAACAGACGTGTCACCTGTGGAAATGAGTGACGTCAAGGAGAAGGCCAATGAGATCGTCCAGAGAGCTGAGGTCCCACCCCAAACGTATCCCTTCAAAGAAAGTCTTGAAGTTACTCTGAATACATTTGTAGTAGAAGACTATTTTCTCCAAGGGGGAAGGTCATTGTTTGTGAGCGAGTGACTTGGTGTGCCTGTACTCTTGTCTGTTTTCTCAATGCTACTGAGCCATGGTTTACTCTAGACTCTAGTCCTTAACCAACCGCGGGACAGCGTTCCCTCTCCAGTGTTAACTGCCCCAGGTACAGGCCAGGTGGGGGAGGGGCTAGAGAACTCCTGGGGTCTGAAGGAAGAGGAGGAGGAGGAAGATGAGACGGTGGAGTTGAAGATGGAGTTGGAAGAGGGAGATGAGGAGAAGGGGAGAGGTAACTATTTGCCTAAGTTTTGTTTTCCTTGGGTGAGTGAAACTGACTCGCCTGGTCCCAGATCTGTTTGTGCTATCTTCTATGGTCATAGTTGGCAAGACAGCACAGAATGATCTGGAATCAGGCTACAAAAATGAATCAATCGCTCCAGGGGCGCTGAGCTACGCCTGACCCATCCCTCACTCACCACCCCAGATAACACCCCTCTACGCCTGACCCATCCCTCACTCACCACCCGGGTAACACCCCTCTACGCCTGACCCATTGCCTCCAGCCCCTCTGGAGGGTTGGAGGTTTGGTTTGTGAGCATAAAGGCACTTTTCTGTTCTTTAAGTTTAACGATCAATAAAGTACACCTCATCTTATTGTGTGATTGTGTTTCCTAGGTGACGTGGTGGTCATCTCAGACAGTGACAGCGAGGAGGAGGATGTTGTCATCTTGAACCAGGTAACAACAAAGTAAGTGACACTTTTAGATTTTTTTTCTTCTAAGTTCTATAGAACCCCTTTCTGTGTCTCCCAAGCATTGCCTCACGAGGGCGACGCGCGCAAGTTGGTGGCAGAACACCAGGGAGTTCTTCTAGAACGGCAGCAAGTTGGTGGCAGAACACCAGGGAGTTCTTCTAGAACGGCAGCAAGTTGGTGGCAGAACACCAGGGAGTTCTTATAGAACGGCAGCAAGTTGGTGGCAGAACACCAGGGAGTTCTTCTAGAACGGCAGCCCCAAAAAATGCCTCTGTTTACATGTTGCTTATGAGTGGATTTGACAGTACATGTCTATTATAATTGGATTTTACGGCTTGTACGTATGTCCTTCTTAATATAAAGTTTGTGTCATCATCGCAAATCAACTGCATTATACTTTTAAAAAACAACACTTCAACCAGTAAAATGGCTCTTTGGAAAGCTTTTGCTACAGCCTATGTCAATGAGGGTTAGCATTCTATGCTGACAACTTCTGCATCCAAAAAGTAGTTTTTTTTGTTTGTTGCAAAGATCAAAACCAAATATAATCTTAACGACCGTTCAAGCGAGAATCAAAACACCATTGTCAGCGTATGAGAACCCCCCAAAAATGTATTTTTGTTTAGAAGTAATAAAAGCGCAAGTCTTAGACTGTTGAATGGGTGCAGATGGTGATGATTTCCTTACTGCAGACGAGAGTCGTGTGCATCTGTCCGTGACGTCAGTGTGTTGTGTACTGGAAAGGGGTCTAGGCGTTAAATACAGATTACACACCAAATACACACCACACAAGTTCCATAGAAATGACACCTTCACTTTCAGATGGATTTATTTTTTTGGTTACACCCACAAGCACATCGTCTCATTGCTGTTGTAAATGCAAACCATTCAAGTTGTAATGTAAGGTTGGGTTCTTTCTAAAAAAAA
This sequence comes from Oncorhynchus nerka, assembly GCF_034236695.1. NCBI lineage: Eukaryota > Metazoa > Chordata > Actinopteri > Salmoniformes > Salmonidae > Oncorhynchus > Oncorhynchus nerka. Next base: position 14,015,666 of record NC_088413.1, on the reverse strand, counting down.
CAACAGAACATCCTTCTGATCTACTGAGAATCAGATATAGTGATTCTCATTTCATGTGTATATTATACATGATTATAATCATGAAAACAATAACCTTTTTACAAGTGAAGTTGTGCTTACTTTGAGGAAGAAATGTACCAGACTTTGTTCTCTCTCAGGGAGAAGGCCTCCAGCTCTAACCAACAGGGGGCAGTTGCCTCCAAGCAGCAGCAGAAGAAGAAGAAGAAGAAGAAGAGGGGGCAGTAGCCTCCAAGCAGCAGAAGAAGAAGAAGAAGAGGGGGCAGTAGCCTCCAAGCAGCAGAAGAAGAGGGGGCAGTAGCCTCCAAGCAGCAGAAGAAGAGGGGGCAGTAGCCTCCAAGCAGCAGCAGCAGAAGAAGAAGAAGAAGAAGAGGAAGAGGAAGTGAAATATGTTTGTTTTTTCTTGAGCGGATGGAACATAAATACAAATAAATAGTAGACTGGAAATTGACCACAAGAAGCTACAAAATATATGACTAAAACAATCATTTCAAACCATGCTTACATTTGTATACAAACAATTGTCTCTCTGTTATGTGTGAGAGAACTTGGGAACAGATTTCCTAAATTAAAATAATTCCTAAGATGTTTTCCTGGTCTTTTTACAGTCTGTCTCCAACAATGAAAAAATATTTTGTTTTTTTTTTGCTCAGAAAATGGGGGGCCCAATAAAACCACCCGCGGGCCAAATTCAGCCAGTTGGGGAACCTTGCAGTAAATGTATTGTTTATTAGGCATCACCTGAAGCATACGGTAGATGTATTGTTTATTAGGAACTATATTCAGGGGGTACCGGTACAGAGTCAATGTGGAGGCTATATACAGGGGGTACTGGTACAGAGTCAATGTGGAGGCTATATACAGGGGGTACTGGTACAGAGTCAATGTGGAGGCTATATACAGGGGTACCGGTACAGAGTCAATGTGGAGGCTATATACAGGGGTTACCGGTACAGAGTCAATGTGGAGGCTATATACAGGGGGTACTGGTACAGAGTCAATGTGGAGGCTATATACAGGGGTACCGGTACAGAGTCAATGTGGAGGCTATATACAGGGGGTACTGGTACAGAGTCAATGTGGAGGCTATATACAGGGGGTACTGGTACAGAGTCAATGTGGAGGCTATATACAGGGGGTACCGGTACAGAGTCAATGTGGAGGCTATATACAGGGGTACAGTACAGAGTCAATGTGGAGGCTATATACAGGGGGTACCGGTACAGAGTCAATGTGGAGGCTATATACAGGGGGTACCGGTACAGAGTCCATGTGGAGACTATATACAGGGGGTACCGGTACAGAGTCAATGTGGAGGCTATATACAGGGGTACTGGTACAGAGTCAATGTGGAGGCTATATACAGGGGGTACCAGTACAGAGTCAATGTGGAGGCTATATACAGGGGGTACCGGTACAGAGTCAATGTGGAGGCTATATACAGGGGGTACCAGTACAGAGTCAATGTGCTTATGCACAAAGCATTGTGGAGTGCCCAAATACAGCCATTAGCTGTGGTATATTGGCCACAAACCCCTGAGGTGCCTTATTGCTATTAAAAACTGGTTACCAGCGTAATTAGAGCAGGAAAAACAAATGTTGTGTCAGCCAATCAGTATTCATGGCTTGAACCACACAGTTTATAAATACCTTTTTACACTGTAAACAAAATGGAGACAATGTATATGAGTTTTATTTGACGAGGCTCTAGGAGTGAGTTACACTATGAAAGGCAGATTTAACAAAAATTAATGGGAAAATGTTTGTTAAGACTGATGGCGTCAATATTTTGTGTTAATTGTTTAGGAATACAATAACATTGACAACAGATTGAATGATACCTAATCAACCTTCCATGTGAAGAGTCAGCCGCAAAAGACAGGCAGGTCCTACCGAGATTTGAACTCGGATCGCAGGATTCAGAGTCCTGAGTGCTAACCATTACACCATAGAACCTGTTGTGGCAAGACGGACTGAAATTACATTTTTCAATTAAATATGGCAGTGTGGACAAGTATAACAATTATGGCACTGTCGTTTGCGCATTAATCGCAAGGACTTCCTTTTGAGGAACTAGGAACTGGCTTTGAAAAGTTACGTAGACGTGTTAAACCAGAGAATATCAACAACCTCACGATTTTAGAGGAGGAAAAGCGCTCCGAATTTGACATGTTTGAGTTGAGATTCCGTGTTGAAGGACGCCAGTTTACAGGAGACACGTGTTATGAATGCTCATAGTCCAATGTTTGAGTTGAGATTCCGTGTTGAAGGACGCCAGTTTTACAGGAGACACGTGTTTTGAATGCTCATGGTACAACTCGAGAAAAAACAAACAAATATTGGCCAGTACGGGTATCGAACCCGCGACCTTCGCGTTATTAGCACGACGCTCTAACCAACTGAGCTAACCGGCCTTCGTAATGTTTGAACATTTACATATTTCCAACGCAATTAACGATGCTGGAAGAAGTGTTTTTAAAAGTATGTATGACTATTTTTTGGAGTAGCAAGTAGTGAACTAATTTACCATATTCCCTTCATAGTAGGAATTTCTTGTGGGTTCGTATTATTTCAGTCTCTACCACGCTTTCACCTCACCCTTGGTATGAAGGCTCTTGTCAGAAAAAGGGCAATGTCGTTCCGAAACGGGCTCAATCGGTTAAAAAGATGGGAGGCTTGACCCTCGCAGAAGACTCAAGTTAATCGCAAAAAACAGACAGGTCCTACCGAGATTTGAACTCGGATCGCAGGATTCAGAGTCCTGAGTGCTAACCATTACACCATAGAACCACACAGTACCATAGAGCACTAACAACTTACTAAGGCCTTGACCTCGGTCAATCGTCTTCCAGGTGTTATGGTTAGCACTCTGTACTCTGCTAATTACTGCTTATCGACTCCCACCAACTTGTTTCTTTCACGAACAACTCGGAGGCTGGATTCAAAGTCCAGAGTGCTAACCATTACACCATAGAACAATATTCTAAATCCACATGGAAATTGAAAAAATAAAAATTCTGCGTTTAATTAGCAAGAGCGGACTGTCGTTCCTTCACGTGTTGCAAATACTGTAATGACCTGACTAGATCATAAATGAACAATTGTCCAGACAGAGGCTTTAGTTTGCGAATTGACGGTTTATTGAACCAACTTTACACAGGCTACTGTTTGGGCCGTAGCACACGCCAAATAGATGACAGATAACCCACAAGCCAATCGTGACCTTCTCTTGTGAAGCCCAGATGTAAGAGAGAGAGAACAAAGGCTGAACCTGGTCTTAACTTCCAATGCCCAACCCCCCTCCACGCCACTCCGCCAACCACCAGGATGCCCGGCATCAGAACATTCCAGGCATTCCCGTGATTGGCAGATAGCAGGTTGATTGACATGTCGGACCCCGCGAACACCGGGTACTGGTCAGTACAACACAACCACCTCCTAGCCTAGCACATAACACACAGCTGTCTGTGCGGGTCGCTACACAGCCCCCCCACCACAAAGTCCCTCGTCCCCGAGGGAACAAACAAAGTCTCTGAAGCGACCCGGAGGTCTCCTTTGCCTGCGTGGCCGTGATGGTCGCAGAGTGCCCCTCTGGGAACCAGGGGATGAAGGCAGGGATATGGGGGACAAGGAAGTGGGAACGGGTAATACAGTCCGTGGTTCTGGGGAACCACGCGGTGACACAGGGGGAGACAGGGGAGTGGGCTGTCTGGAGCCTTGTCTGCGGCACCTGAGGGTGGGTGCCTGGAGAATGTCATTGCCAGAGAGGGGAATTGTGGGGGTTCCTGGGGTTTGGGGAGAAGAGGCCCCTCTGTATGCGGCTAACCTGTCCCGGTGCAGTGCCACCTTTCTCCACCTGGGAGGAAGCTGCACCCGGTACACAACCTCCCCTACCCTCTCCAGGACACTGCAGGGTCCCACCCAGTGACTGTCCAACTTGGGGCATCTGCCTTTTTTCCTTAGGGGCTGTAGACCCAGACCAGCTCCCCAGCTACAAAGTGCCTTCCCCGGGTGTGCACGTCATAGTTCCTTTTCTGCCTCACACCTGCATTCACCAGCTGCTCTCTGGCGAAGGTGTGGGCTGTCTCCAGGCGGTCCTGGAGTCTCCGGGCATACTCCGGCCCCGGAGGAACATGAGGGCTATCCAGGGGCCGACCAAACGCCATCTCCGCAGGGGTGCGGATCTCTCTCCCCAGCATGAGGAGGGCAGGCGTGCAGGAGGTGGAGTCTTGGACAGCGGAGCGGCATGCCATGAGGACCATAGGTAGGTGTTGTCCCAGTCACGCTGGTGTTTGGAAGAGACGATGGCCAGCTGCTGTCCAAGCGTTTTGTTGAAGCGCTCCACAAGGCCATCACTTTGAGGATGGAGAGGAGTAGTGCGGGTCTTGTGCATACCCAGCCTCTCACACATGGTGGCGAACACACGGGACTCAAAGTTTCTGCCTTGGTCGCTGTGGATGGACTCTGCAGCTCCAAACCTGCTGAACATCCCCGCTGTCAGGGCGTCGACGATGGTCTCTGCCTCCTGGTCAGGCAGAGCATAGGCCTCGGGCCATTTTGTGAAATAGTCCATGGCCGTGAGCACCCAGCGGTTTCCACTGTCTGTGGTGGGGAACGGTCCAACTACATCCACTCCCACCCTCTCCATGGGAGCCCCAACTGGGAACTGTTGGAGCTGAGCATGAGAGCGGCCTGGGGGGCCCTTTCTCGCTGTGCAGTTGTCACAGCGGCGACAAAAGTCCTCCACATCCCTCTTGTGCTGCCCCCAGTAGAAGCCCTGACGGAGACGGCGCAGTGTATTTTGTGACCCCAAAGTGTCCAGTCCCCACCCCCATGAGTACTCTGGAGCACAGCCTCCCGCAATGAAATAAAAATAAAATAAAATTTTGGGACCACCACCTGCCACCTCTCCTCTCCCGTAGCTGACTCCTTCCATGCCCGCTGTAGCACGCCATCAGCCAGCCGCAGTCTCTCAAACTTCGACCACAACCCTTTGGTCGCGAGTGAGAGCGCTGTCACCTCTTCCCATGGTGGCCTCACCTGCGCCTCTACCCACTGTAGCACTGGCTGTAGGTCTGTGTCCCGTCCCTGCTGCTGCCGCCATTCAGCCACGTCGACAGTCTGCAGCTCACAGCAGACAGGCCCGCTCGCCCGACACACTGTGGCACAGACACCCTCCTCTGCCCGCAGCTCTCTCTCCCGTCCCTCTCTCCGTTCACAGTGGCGGCAGCCGTCTGCAGTACAGGGCCGACGGGACATGGCGTCGGCGTTGGAGTGGCGTGCCCCTGCCCTGTGCACCACCGTGAAGTCATACGGCTGAAGCTCCTCCAACCAGCGTGCCACCTGCCCCTCTGGCTCTCTGAAAGACATGAGCCACTGGAGAGCAGAGTGGTCAGTCCTTACAGTAAAGGGCAGACCACCCAGGTAGTACTTGAAGTGTTTGACGGAAGCCACAACAGCCAAGAGCTCCCGCCGGGTGACACAGTAGCGGCGCTCATGTTTGTCAAATGTCTTGCTGAAGTACGCCACCACTCTCTCCCCTCTGGCCCCACCTGGGCCAGCACCCCACCCATGCCCACATTGCTCGCGTCTGTGTCCAGGATAAAGGGCAAGGTGAGGTCAGGGGGCGAGCACGGGGCCTCGATCAGTGCACGTTTGAGGGTGTTGAACGCCTCCTCACACTCCACTGTCCAAGTGAAAGCCTTGTCCTTCGGCAGCAGGCGGTTCAGTGGAGCAGCAACGCTTGAGAAGCCAAGAGTACAAACCTCCTGTAGTACGAGGCAGGCCCAGGAAGCTCTTCAGCTGACGCTGGTCGGTGGGGGTGGGCCAGTCTCTGACAGCCCCTACCTTGTCCTCCATGGTGCTGATCCCCTCCTTCCCCACTCGGTGGCCCAAGAAGGACACCTCTCTCCTCATGAAGTGGCACTTCTCGGGGTGGAGCTTCAGACCTGCGGCAGCCACCCTCTCCAGCACACGCCGTAGCGCCCCAGGGCTGACTGGAAGGAGCTGCCATGGGCCAGGATGTCATCGAGGTATACCAGACACTGCTGTCGGGGGATGCCATCCAGCACCCTGTCCATCAAACGCTCAAAAGTAGCTGGAGCGTTGCACAGGCCAAAGCACAGGACCTTGAACTGCCAGTGTCCTCTGTTAGTGGAGAACGCAGTTTTGGCTCTGGCCTCTGGGGAGAGGGCACCTGCCAGTAGCCGCTGCGGAGGTCTAGTGAGGAGAACCAGGAGGACCCCTAACCAGGTCCAGCGACTCATCGATACGTGGTATGGGGTATGAGTCCTTCCTGGTTACCTCATTCAGCCGCCTGTAGTCCGCACAGAACCTCAGCTTGCCCCCCTTCTTCGGAACCATGACGACTGGCGCTGCCCAGGGGCTGTCTGAGGGCTCAATGAAGTCTGCCCGCTGCATCTCCAACACAGCCTTGTCTGCCGCCTCCTGGCGTGCCAGCGGGATACGGCGGGGACGCATCTTGATGGGTCGAGCATCACCTGTGTCGATCTCATGCTGCACCAGATGGGTCTGACCCACCTCTTCCTCACTCAACACAAAGCTGTCTCTGAATTCAAACAGCAACCGCCACAACCGTTCCTGCTGCTCGGGGTCAAGACCAACACAGTTCCTCCCCCATATCTCCCTCACTGCAGACAGTGTCCTCTCCTCTCCCATCTGGGGTAGCTGGGCTGGGGGGTGCGGCCCGGGCTCACAGAGGGCTGTGTCATGGAGGTAGCTGGGGGAATGTAACACACCGCCGTAGGTGACAGGGGGACTGGGGAAAAGTCACACACAGCTGTGGGGGAGGGGGCGCAGCCATGAGTCTCTGCTGCTTTAACTGTTGGAGTAAAGGGTTTGTTGGGTTGAGTGAATGTGACATTAGGGGGGGCCATGGTGACTTCCGTCCCTCCCTGGAAGCTCAGTGTGCCCCTATTTAGGTCTAACTGGCAGCCTGTGCTCCTAAGAAAGTCCAACCCCAGGATACAAGGGTCCTGCACAGCCGCCACCCACACAGGATGACGCACAGTCCTGCCCCCTACTGTCAGAGTCATTATTCCCTTCCCTTTCATGGGTGCCAGCTCACCTGTGACTGTGCGGAGCTGCACAGTTGTAGGCTCACACTGAGTCCAACCTGGCACAATATCTGGCCTCACCAGGGTTACTGTGGACCCAGTGTCCACCAGGGTGGAGCAGGGCACCCCCTCCACAGTGACAGGGACATGACAAAAGTCCCCAACACAGGTCCGGCCCACCACAACAACAGGCTCCATCCGCTTGCCCTCGTCTGCTTCTGGGGAAGTGGAGCCTTGCTTCCCGTCTGTGCCGGTGGGCTCCTCCTGAAGATGATGGTGGTTGGGATAGAAAGCCAGGGGTCCGCACTACCCGGTCTATGCGGACCCCGAGCCGTTTCCCTGAGCTCTGGGGGACATGGGGCAATCTCGGCGCAGATGGCCTGGCTGGCCACAACCCCAGCAGACCCTGGGACCAGGGCTTGTGTTTCGTGCCGCCTGTAGCGACACAGCCCGAATGAGTTCTGTCATTTCGGCCACCCAAGCAGGCTTTTCCGGCCCGGGCTGCTCTGCCCCCAGCTCGCACAGAGGGTGTGTCTCCCTGCACCCCCACCAAAGCCCCAGCTGAAGCCCCAGCCCACACCAGCTCCCTCTCCAAAGCCATCTCCAAGGCTGTCTGCAATGACTCAGGATGAGCCAGCTGGGTCTGTATGCGCAGCTCCGTAGGGGAGAGCGCCTGTATGAACTGGTCCCGTGCTAGCTCGCTCTGCACGGAGGGGGCATGTGAGCATATGCCCGCCGAGAGAGGCTCTCAATGTCATTAGCTAGCACCCGTAGAGGCTCTCCAGGCTGCCTGCGTCTATTCCTCAGTTCGGAGCGCAGTAGCCCGGGCTGTACACATTGTCCATAGCGCCTCCTCAGTGCTCCCACTAGAGCACCATAATCATGCCTGTCCTCGGGGCTAATCAATATCAAACAGGCCAGAGCTTCATCCGTGAGGCATAAAGCCAACTGCAGTGCCCTTTCTTCATCCGACCACCCCTAAAATGAGCTAACAGTTCAAACTGAGCATGAAAAGCTTCCCAATCCGCCTTACCGGAATACTTCGGGGTCTTAACAGATACGGACGCAGCCGGGAACTGGGCGCCGCCATGTTTGTTTACATCCTGAGCCCCAGATTCCTCGTCACGCCGCGTCGACGTCGCCACTTCGGTCCGCCCACCAGAATCCGCGCAAAATACACTCGACGAAGCACTCATGCCCGCTTCAGCGGCCATCACTCTAACGTCCTCCCTCAAGCGGCCTCTGCGCTCCGACGCCCTGGCGATCTCCTCAGACAGAACCCCCGACGTCCATTCACACGCACATCCTTGGCCATAATCGTCCCCTACCTCCACCTTCACATTCGGATTCCCTCGAAGCATTTTCAATCCCCGTTCTCACCTACGGTAGCTAGCCACATAAGTCAGCTAGCTAGCTGGCTAACTTGTATCAACGTTTTTACTTCTGACACCAATGTAATGACCTGACTAGATCATAAATGAACAATTGTCCAGACAGAGGCTTTAGTTTGCGAATTGACGGTTTATTGAACCAACTTTACACAGGCTACTGTTTGGGCCGTAGCACACGCCAAATAGATGACAGATAACCCACAAGCCAATCGTGACCTTCTCTTGTGAAGCCCAGATGTAAGAGAGAGAGAACAAAGGCTGAACCTGGTCTTAACTTCCAATGCCCAACCCACCTCCACGCCACTCCGCCAACCACCAGGATGCCCGGCATCAGAACATTCCAGGCATTCCCGTGATTGGCAGATAGCAGGTTGATTGACATGTCGGACCCCGCGAACACCGGGTACTGGTCAGTACAACACAACCACCTCCTAGCCTAGCACATAACACACAGCTGTCTGTGCGGGTCGCTACAATACTTTCAACTGACAACAATATTTGGACAGCTATATTCTAGTTCCACGAGGCAAATTAATTGACATGGTAGGATCGTCCAAGATTTTCTACTTCCGGGTTGGAGCGAGCGGTCGCATCCGCACTCGGTCCGCAGGTAGTATTACATTTCATTACATTTCATTATAGTACAACGGTTTGATTTGTCTAATCTTAGCAATTTCTTCTTAGCTAGCTACATAGCCGTCTTTGTATCAAAGATAATTGCGTAATTATCGTATTTCGTCGTTCTAACGTAGTCTACACTGCTATCTGCCCAGCAGCTAGCCAGCTAGCTAATGTCCACCGTCTACCGATTAGCAGCACAACTATTACACTCAACTGAACGACTTGATTAGTGTAGTGTTAGCTAGCTACATAGTTGTCTTTGCTGTCTTCGTATCCAAGATAATTGTGTAGTTTAGAGTGTGTAGTTTTAGAGTGATTATCTTAATTTACCGAGGTTAGCTAGCCAGCTATTTGTCGTCCTTAACGTAGGAGACACTGCTAGCTAGCCAACAGCTAGCCAACGTCTACCGAACAGAACTTCCGCACTCAACAACCCGGTCGCATTTCGCTTCGCTCCACAGGTAGTATCACATTTTCATTTCATTACAGTACAACGGCTTGATTTGTTTGATCGTAGCTAGCTACATAGCTAGCTACATAGCCGTCTTTGTATCAAAGATAATTGTGTAGTCTAGCGATTTCCTAGGTTAGCTAGCCAGCTATTGTCGTTCTTTTAACGCAACGTAACGTAATCAACACTGCTAGCTAGCCAGCTAGCCCCGAATAGCAGCACAGTAGAAACTATTACACTCAACGGAACGACTTGATTAGTGTAGTGTCAACAACGCAGCCACTGCCAGCTAGCCTACATAGTCAATAACGCAGCCACTGCCAGCTAGCCTACTTCAGCAGTACTGTATCATTTTAATCATTTTAGTCAATAAGATTCTTGCTAAATAAGCTTAACTTTCTGAACATTCGAGACGTGTAGTCCACTTTGTCATTCAATCTCCTTTGCATTAGCGTAGCCTCTTCTGTAGCCTGTCAACTATGTGTCTGTCTATCCCTGTTCTCTCCTCTCTGCACAGACCATACAAACGCTCCACACCGCGTGGCCGCGGCCACCTGTCTGGTGGTCCCCCACAACCCACGTGGAGTTCCAGGTCTCCGGTAGCCTCTGGAACTGCCGATCTGCGTACAACAAGGCAGAGTTCATCTCAGCCTATGCCTCCCTCAGTCCTCGACTTCTTGGCACTGACGGAAACATGGATCACCACAGATAACACTGCTACTACTGCTCTCTCTTCGTCTCACGACGTGTTCTCGCACACCCCCGAGCTTCTGGTCAGCGTGGGTGGTGGCAATCGGGATCCTCATCTCTCCCAGAGTGGTCATTCTCTCTTTCTCCTCTTACCCATCTGTCTATCGCCTCCTTTGAATTCCATGCTGTCACAGTTACCAGCCCTTTCCCAAGCTTAACATCCTTATCATTTATCGCCCTCCAGGTTCCCTCGGAGAGTTCATCAATGAGCTTGATGCCTTGATAAACTCCTTCTCCTGAGGACGGCTCACCTCTCACAGTGCTGGGCGACTTTAACCTCCCCGTCTACCTGACTCATTCCTCTCTGCCTCCTTCTTCCACTCCTCTCCTCTTTTGACCTCACCCCTCTCACCTTCCCCCTACTCACAAGGCAGGCAATACGCTCGACCTCATCTTTTTACTAGATGCTGTTCTTCCACTAACCTCATTGCAACTCCCTCCAAGTCTCCGACCACTACCTTGTATCCTTTTCCTCTCGCTCTCATCCAACACTTCCCACACTGCCTCTACTCGGATGGTATCGCGCCGTCCCAACCTTCGCTCTCTCTCCCACTACTCTCTCCTCTTCCATCCTATCATCTCTTCCCTCTGCTCAAACCTTCTCCAACCTATCTCCTGATTCTGCCTCCTCAACCTCCTCTCCTCCCTTTCTGCATCCTTTGACTCTATGTCCCCATCCTCCAGGCCATTTCGGTCCTCCTCCCGCTCCGTGGCTCGACGACTCATTGCGAGCTCACAGAACAAGGCTCGGGCAGCCGAGCTGAAATGGAGGAAAACTCGCCTCCCCTGCGGACCTGGCATCCTTTTTCACTCCCTCCTCTCTACATTTTCCTCTTCTGTATCTGCTAGCCACTTCTTCTTCTGCTCTAAATCTACATCTGCCTCTCAACCCCAGGAAGTTTCTTGCCACCTTCTCCTCCCTCCTGAATCCTCCTCCCCCCCCCTCCTCCTCTCTGCAGATGACTCCCTCCCCCCCTTCTCTCCTCTCTCTCGACTCTCTCTCTCTCTCTCTCTCCCTCCCCCCCCCCCTTTCTCTCTTCCTCTCTCTCTCTCTCTCTCTCTCTCTCTCTCACTTCTTCACAACCATTTTGAAAAGAAGGTCGACGACATCCGATCCTCGTTTGCTAAGTCAAACGACACCGCTGGTTCTGCTCACACTGCCCTACCCTGTGCTCTGACCTCTTTCTCCCCTCTCTCTCCAGATGAAATCTCGCGTCTTGTGACGGCCGGCCGCCCAACAACCTGCCCGCTTGACCCTATCCCCTCCTCTCTTCTCCAGACCATTTCCGGAGACCTTCTCCCTTACCTCACCTCGCTCATCAACTCATCCCTGACCGCTGGCTACGTCCCTTCCGTCTTCAAGAGAGCGAGAGTTGCACCCCTTCTGAAAAAACCTACACTCGATCCCTCCGATGTCAACAACTACAGACCAGTATCCCTTCTTTCTTTTCTCTCCAAAACTCTTGAACGTGCCGTCCTTGGCCAGCTCTCCCGCTATCTCTCTCAGAATGACCTTCTTGATCCAAATCAGTCAGGTTTCAAGACTAGTCATTCAACTGAGACTGCTCTTCTCTGTATCACGGAGGCGCTCCGCACTGCTAAAGCTAACTCTCTCTCCTCTGCTCTCATCCTTCTAGACCTATCGGCTGCCTTCGATACTGTGAACCATCAGATCCTCCTCTCCACCCTCTCCGAGTTGGGCATCTCCGGCGCGGCCCACGCTTGGATTGCGTCCTACCTGACAGGTCGCTCCTACCAGGTGGCGTGGCGAGAATCTGTCTCCTCACCACGTGCTCTCACCACTGGTGTCCCCCAGGGCTCTGTTCTAGGCCCTCTCCTATTCTCGCTATACACCAAGTCACTTGGCTCTGTCATAACCTCACATGGTCTCTCCTATCATTGCTATGCAGACGACACACAATTAATCTTCTCCTTTCCCCCTTCTGATGACCAGGTGGCGAATCGCATCTCTGCATGTCTGGCAGACATATCAGTGTGGATGACGGATCACCACCTCAAGCTGAACCTCGGCAAGACGGAGCTGCTCTTCCTCCCGGGGAAGGACTGCCCGTTCCATGATCTCGCCATCACGGTTGACAACTCCATTGTGTCCTCCTCCCAGAGCGCTAAGAACCTTGGCGTGATCCTGGACAACACCCTGTCGTTCTCAACTAACATCAAGGCGGTGGCCCGTTCCTGTAGGTTCATGCTCTACAACATCCGCAGAGTACGACCCTGCCTCACACAGGAAGCGGCGCAGGTCCTAATCCAGGCACTTGTCATCTCCCGTCTGGATTACTGCAACTCGCTGTTGGCTGGGCTCCCTGCCTGTGCCATTAAACCCCTACAACTCATCCAGAACGCCGCAGCCCGTCTGGTGTTCAACCTTCCCAAGTTCTCTCACGTCACCCCGCTCCTCCGCTCTCTCCACTGGCTTCCAGTTGAAGCTCGCATCCGCTACAAGACCATGGTGCTTGCCTACGGAGCTGTGAGGGAACGGCACCTCAGTACCTCCAGGCTCTGATCAGGCCCTACACCCAAACAAGGGCACTGCGTTCATCCACCTCTGGCCTGCTCGCCTCCCTACCACTGAGGAAGTACAGTTCCCGCTCAGCCCAGTCAAAACTGTTCGCTGCTCTGGCCCCCAATGGTGGAACAAACTCCCTCACGACGCCAGGACAGCGGAGTCAATCACCACCTTCCGGAGACACCTGAAACCCCACCTCTTTAAGGAATACCTAGGATAGGATAAAGTAATCCTTCTCACCCCCCCTTAAAAGATTTAGATGCACTATTGTAAAGTGGCTGTTCCACTGGATGTCATAAGGTG
>NC_088413.1:14000033-14002029 GCF_034236695.1 Oncorhynchus nerka | reverse complement strand
TGTGTTTGGGTCTCTCTCCTCTCCAGTCTACTGACCTGTCCTTGTCTGTCTCTGTCTGTGTTTGGGTCTCTCTCCTCTCCAGTCTACTGACCTGTCTGTCTCTGTCTGTGTTTGGGTCTCTCTCCTCTCCAGTCTACTGACCTGTCCTTGTCTGTCTCTGTCTGTGTTTGGGTCTCTCTCCTCTCCAGTCTACTGACCTGTCCTTGTCTGTCTCTGTCTGTGTTTGGGTCTCTCTCCTCTCCAGTCTACTGACCTGTCCTTGTCTGTCTCTGTCTGTGTTTGGGTCTCTCTCCTCTCCAGTCTACTGACCTGTCCTTGTCTGTCTCTGTCTGTGTTTGGGTCTCTCTCCTCTCCAGTCTACTGACCTGTCCTTGTCTGTCTCTGTCTGTGTTTGGGTCTCTCTCCTCTCCAGTCTACTGACCTGTCCTTGTCTGTCTGTGTTTGGGTCTCTCTCCTCTCCAGTCTACTGACCTGTCCTTGTCTGTCTCTGTCTGTGTTTGGGTCTCTCTCCTCTCCAGTCTACTGACCTGTCCTTGTCTGTCTCTGTGTTTGGGTCTCTCTCCTCTCCAGTCTACTGACCTGTCCTTGTCTGTCTCTGTCTGTGTTTGGGTCTCTCTCCTCTCCAGTCTACTGACCTGTCCTTGTCTGTCTCTGTCTGTGTTTGGGTCTCTCTCCTCTCCAGTCTACTGACCTGTCCTTGTCTGTCTCTGTCTGTGTTTGGGTCTCTCTCCTCTCCAGTCTACTCACCTGTCCTTGTCTGTCTCTGTCTGTGTCGGGGTCTCTGTCCCTCCTTCTCTCTGTCTGTGTCGGGGTCTCTGTCCCTCCTCCTCTCTGTCTGTGTCGGGGTCTCTGTCCCTCCTCCTCTCTGTCTGTGTCGGGGTCTCTGTCCCTCCTCCTCTCTGTCTGTGTCGGGGTCTCTGTCCCTCCTCCTCTCTGTCTGTGTCGGGATGTCTGTCCCTCCTTCTCTGTCTGTGTCTCGTTCCTCCTCCAGAGGTGAAGGGGTCTCGTTCCTCCTCCAGAGGTGAAGGGGTCTCGTTCCTCCTCCAGAGGTGAAGGGGTCTCGTTCCTCCTCCAGAGGTGAAGGGGTCTCGTTCCTCCTCCAGAGGTGAAGGGGTCTCGTTCCTCCTCCAGAGGTGAAGGGGTCTCGTTCCTCCTCCAGAGGTGAAGGGGTCTCGTTCCTCCTCCAGAGGTGAAGGAACTTCACTCTACCCTTGTGTTCTCTTAGTGTTTCTTTGTTTCTATCTGGGAGGTTCTGTCACTCGTTCCACAGTGTTGTGTTGAAGCTGACTGGAGAGCTGTGTGTTATAGGACAGAAGTGTAACCCTCAGGTTATAACTAGTCTGTTAATACTCAAGGGGTTATAAACCCTTTATTACCAGTCTACACAGTATATAAACATTCAGGTTTACATAACTGTGTGTAGTGTTTCGCTGGACACAGACATGCAAGCTCAGGCCAGAGTTGGTATCTGTCCCCCAACTCCTCTCCTTGGCATGCACTCTAGTATGGAATGACACACACACTCTCCTGGCAGAATGGATGGAGTGTGGGTGGCTGAGTTTCATTTATTTTCTGTCCCACTGAGGTGTTTCTCTTCTCCTTCTCTGTTCCCCCTCCCTCTGTTCCTCTGCTCTCCTCCCTTCCTCTTCCCCTCATGGTATTTTCTCCTCTCCCCTCTGACTCTACCTCTCTACCATTCTCCTCTCCCCTCTGACTCTACCTCTCTACCATTCTCCTCTCCCCTCTGACTCTACCTCTCTACCATTCTACTCTCCCTCTACCATTCTCCTCTCCCTCTGACTCTACTCTCTACCATTCTCCTCCCACTCTACCTCTCTACCATTCTCCTCTCTTCCTAACTTTCCTCCCCCTCCTCTCCCCTCTCCTCCTATCCCCCTCTCCTCCTATCCTCCTCCTCCCTCCTCTCCAGTGTCCCTCCCCCTCCTATCCCCCTCTCCTCCTACCCCCTCCTATCCTCCCTCCCTCCCTCCCTCCC